>NC_057812.1:602739411-602864539 GCF_018294505.1 Triticum aestivum
ATATATATATATATATATATATATATATATATATATATATATATATACAGAATCTGAAAGATGGCAGTCGTTGGCTTCAGCCCCCACGCACATAGTGCGGGGGTGCTCGCAGAAGACGCATTTTCACACTTAACCCAACGTCTCGGTCCTACAAAGGAGGTGATAGCGTAGCGGGCCAGGCAACCGGACTATAATGCTTTAACACTTTCACTTAGCCATAGGAGTTTGACAGTGAGACTATTTAGGTAGCCCCTTGGTGGCAACTGCGCTCGTCCGAGTTCGGGGCGCGTATGTGCCTGGCCGGGAAGCGGCCCTTCGTTAAAGCGAAGGAATCCAATAGATTCCGATAGGTCATCGAGTGGCTGACCAGTCTCACGCTACATCATGACAGTCAGTTTTCGGCTTTCTCTACTGAGGTGCTCGCCCGGCCGAACCGGGGCACAATCGCAGTAGTTCTCCTGGTGCTACCTTAGCCGATAGAGTGGAACATAAGGTAGCCGAACTCAGGAGCCGGGCAACCCAAATTTGACCAAAGACATGATTCGGAGCTGATGCATATAATGCCAAAACTCGCAACGCCGAACACTCCCTAAGGTGTTCGGTCTTTATGAGTGCGGGCGAAACAACACTCTTTATTAAAAAAGCCCCTAGTGTCCAGGTACGTGCAAAAATTCTAACGTGGCCACATGCCAAGACGCCAGCCTCCTCCTTGGTTATATCAGAAAGAAAAAACCAGGGGATGTGTAGCAACAAGAGACAGTAAAAAAGGTTTACGCAGGGTGTTAATCTGAAAAGAATCCTTTAGGACAGGTCCCTACTGCACGTCTGCGCCTGTGTCTCCGTTGTGCCGTATCCTGGACGGGCGTCGCACGACGTTCATCTATAAAATAGAGGAACTGAGTTGAAAACGGGTTGTGCCGAAAAAGTTTAAAATAAGCAAAGTATAAAGTAAGATATATAAGATTGAGCTTTATTGTATCTTATTGTATATGCGTGGAGCCCCTAGTGTGGGGGTATATGGCTTCTAGGCCTGCATCAATGATGATTTTGCACCAAACTCGTCTATCCGCGTTCGTGGTCTTGAATGACCTATTTCGAAGTTTTTTTTGGCCGGTGAGGCCATTTTGTTGTGGGGCTGTCAAAGCGGCCGCACAGTCCTCCGCTTGGGGAGGTGCACTTTAGTGCTTTCCCTTCAAAGAGATGATGCCTCGTGGACCGGGCATCTTAAGCGTAAGAGATGCATAATGCGGTATTGCGTTAAAGCGAGCGAAAGCTTCGCGTCCCAGTAGTGCTTGATAGTGACTTGAGAACGAGACGACATGGAAGGTCAGCTTTTCGCAGCGGAGGTTATCGGCAGAGCCAAATATGACTTCGAGCCGGAGAAAACCCATACAATGGGTGTCCGGACCAGGTATTACCCCTTGAAAGGAGGTTTTGCTGCGACGGATTCTTGCTGGGTTTATCCCCATGTGCTAGATTGTATCCTGATATATCAGGTTTAGTCCACTGCCGCAGTCCATAAGGACATTTGAAAACTGGAGTCCGCCAATTATTGGATCGAGTATCAAGGTAGTCTAGCCTACATTCTTGATATTCCTAGAATAATCTAGCTGATCGAAGATGATCGGTTTTGACAACCAGTGGCAGGACCCTTTGGGGATGGGCCGTGTGGTGCGTACCTTTACGGGCGCCGCACGTTTTGTTATGTGAAGTGAGTTCACTATTTTTACTTCTTGTGGGAAGTTCTTTTGTTTCCTGGTGCTCTGCTTTTGGGGTTCATCCTCGTCTTCGCTTGGTGTGTCGAGCCCCTTGTGTTCGGCGTTGAGTCTGTCGGATTGTTTGAAAACCCAACAGTCTTTGTGGGTATGGTTAGCAGGCTTCCCGGGAGTACTGTGTATCTGGCATATGCTGTCCAGGACTTTATTTAGGTTGGATGGATCGTCCCTGTTATCCTGGGGGGCGATTTTCCTGATTTTGTCGTGAGCCTTTGAATCCGGCGTTGACTGCCGTGCTCTTCGGACTTTTGTCCTTAGTCTAGCGACGGTCCTTGTTGCGTCGCGGTTTTCCGTTTCCATCCCTAGTTTTAGATGTACTTGGGTTGCTGGGGTTGCACCTTGCCAACCAGCTGTCCTCCCCTGCACAAAAGCGGGTCATGAGGCTTGTTAGTGCGGCCATTGTTCTTGGCTTTTCTTGGCCGAGGTGTCTGGCGAGCCATTCGTCTCGGACGTTATGCCTGAAAGCTGCTAAGGCTTTGGCGTCCGGACAGTCGACTATCTGATTCTTTTTAGTGAGGAATCTATTCCAGAACTGTCGAGCTGATTCTCCGGGTTGTTGAGTTATGTGACTAAGGTCGTCTGCATCCCGAGGGCGGACATAGATCCCTTGAAAGTTGGCTCGGAAAGCATCCTCGAGCTCTTCCCAGCTTCCAATTGTGTTTTCGAGAAGGCTTTTAAGCCAATGCCGGGCTGACCCTTTAAGCTTAAGGGGTAGATATTTTATGGCGTGGAGATCATCTCCTCTAGCCATGTGTATGTGGAGGATATAATCCTCGATCCAAACTCCAGGGTCTGTTGTTCCATCATATGCCTCTATGTTTATGGGTTTGAATCCCTCTGGGAATTCATAGTCCAGGACCTCATCGATGAAACATAGGGGGTGTGCGGCGCCCCTGTATTTGGGTGTGCCGGATTCTGATGATGGCTTCATAGCGTTGCTTACGAGAGCTTGCTTTCTTGGCCCATAAATGGACCTGACTGGGCCATGATGCGAGTCCTTAAGTGGGTCGCATGCCGATTTAGGTGCGGCGCTGCTTGCCGCTTTATGGGGTCGTCTATCCGACCGTGTGGCTTTTTCATTTTTTGAATGCGAGGGCTCTAGGGCCTCCTCGTCGAATTCAGGCAGTAGCTTTCATTTCGGATAGCTTTTAGTGCGGCGACTGTCGCCGTACTTATCTGTGGCATTGATTACTTTGCTCCATCTAATCCGGAGTGCATCTTCCGCTATTTTTAGTTTCCGCTTCTGCTTTTTTAGGCTACGTGCAGTTGCAACGAGCCTCTCGTGGAGATTCTTCTGCTCCATAGGTTTATTCGGCGTGAGGTCGTCCGGAATGCCGTTTTCACCGCAGGAGGGATGTTCGGTTTCTCTATCTGAGTTGCCCTGTTCGGACGGTTGCTCTAAGGCCTGCTCGTCGTCTACCGGCTCGTCCTGCTCTATGGCTGGGTTTTTGTCGAGGCGGGGCTTTGATTGCTTTTCGGGGGGTCGATCTCCCGTCCCATCCCCTTTTTCCTCGTTGTCGCTTCCTTTAGGGGTATCCACCATGTACACATCGTGAGATGAGGTGGCTGTCCAATGCCCTATGGGCGTTGGTTCGTCGGTATCTCCTGCATCGTCATCCATGCTGTCAATGTCTATGGAGACGAAGTTGAGCACGTCGTTTAAATTGTCGACAGTGGCTACCAAGTGGGTGGTGGGTGGGCTTTGAATTTCTTCATCGTCCGTATCCCATCCTCGCTGACCATAGTTCGTCCAGGGCTCTCCTGATAAGGAGAGAGACTTGAGAGAGTTCAGGATATCGCCACAAGGCGAGTGCTGAAAGATGTCTGCGGCGGTGAACTCTATTATCGGCGCCCAATCGGATTCGATCGGCAGGGGCGCGGGGGGTTCGGAGTTCAGAAAGGAGTCCGGATCCTTGGAGTCACGGATCATGCAGAGTGTGGGGCTAGCGTTCGGCTCGATCGCCTTTGAGATCGAAGCCCCTGAGGTGACGTCCAACCGCTCATCCTCGATTGGCGCAATAGGCTCCGAGTTAGGGGTCGGAACCGATGCGTGTGCGGCCTCCAGGACACTGTCCAGAGGCAGAGCTAGGTCATGCCCCTCGAGATAGTGCGGCGCGCTTGGCCGTGGCTCGAACCCTTCGAAGATCAAGTCTCTGCGGATGTCAGCCGTGTAGTTTAAGCTTCCAAACCTGACTTGATGGCCAGCGGCGTAGCTTTCGATCTGCTCCAGGTGGCCGAGCGAATTGGCCCGCAGAGCGAAGCCACCGAAGACGAAGATCTGTCCGGGGAGAAAAGTCTCACCCTGGACCGTATCGTTGTTGATGATCAGAGGAGCCATCGGGCCTAAAGGCGACGACACAGAGGAACTCTCAATGAAAGAACTAATGTCAGTGTCAAAACCGGCGGATCTCGGGTAGTGGGTCCCGAACTGTGCGTCTAGGCCGGATGGTAACAGGAGGCAGGGAACACAATGTTTTACCCAGGTTCGGGCCCTCTTGATGGAGGTAAAACCCTACGTCCTGCTTGATTAATATTGATGATATGGGTAGTACAAGAGTAGATCTACCACGAGATCAAGGAGGCTAAACCCTAGAAGCTAGCCTACGGTATGATTGTTGTATATGGAGTTGATTGCCTACGGACTACAACCCTCCGGTTTATATAGACACCGGATAGGGTTAGGGTTACATAGAGTCGGTTACAATGATAGGAGATCTTGAATATCCGCATCGCCAAGCTTGCCTTCCACGCCAAGGAAAGTCCCATCCGGACACGGGACGAAGTCTTCAATCTTGTATCTTCATAGTCCTGGAGTCCGGCTGAAGGTATAGTACGGCTACCCGAACACCCCCTAATCCAGGACTCCCTCAGTGTTCCTCCGGTATTTGGGAGTTGCATAATCTCATAGTCATAGGAACATTTATAAATTATGGAGAAAGTAATAGCAATAAACTAAACGATCATAGTGCTAAGCTAACGGATGGGTCATGGCAATCACATCATTCTCTAATGATGTGATCCCGTTTATCAAATGACAGCTCATGTCTATGGTTAGGAAACTTAACCATCTTTGATTAACAAGCTAGTCAAGTAGAGGCATACTAGTGACACTCTGTTTGTCTATGTATTCACACATGTACTAAGTTTCTGGTTAATACAATTCTAGCATGAATAACAAACATTTATCATGATATAAGGAAATATAAATAATAATTTTATTATTGCCTCTAGGGCATATTTCCTTCAGTCTCCCACTTGCACTAGAGTCAATAATATAGATTACATAGTAATGATTCTAACACCCATGGAGTCTTGGTGCTGATCATGTTTTGCTCGTGAGAGAGGCTTAGTCACCGGGTCTACAACATTCA
Source organism: Triticum aestivum (assembly GCF_018294505.1). Taxonomy (NCBI): domain Eukaryota; kingdom Viridiplantae; phylum Streptophyta; class Magnoliopsida; order Poales; family Poaceae; genus Triticum; species Triticum aestivum. Next base: position 602,744,558 of record NC_057812.1, read on the forward strand.
CATCTGTATGTATCTTGCAAATCTCTATGTGTCCCTCCTTGACTTGATCACGGATGGAATTGAAGCGTCTCTTGATGTGCTTGGTTCTCTTGTGAAATCTGGATTCCTTTGCCAAGGCAATTGCACCAGTATTGTCACAAAAGATTTTCATTGGACCTGATGCACTAGGTATGACACCTAGACCGGATATGAACTCCTTCATCCAGACTCCTTCATTTGCTGCTTCCGAAGAAGCTATTTATTCCACTTCACACGTAGATCCCGCCACGACGCTTTGCTTAGAACTGCACCAACTGACAGCTCCACCATTCAATAAAAATACTTATCCAGTTTGTGACTTAGAGTCAACCGGACAAGTGTCAAAGCTTGCATTGACGTAACCATTTACGACGAGCTCTTTGTCACCTGCATAAACGAGAAACATATCCTTAGTCCTTTTCAGGTATTTCAGGATGTTCTTGACCACTGTCCAGTGATCCACTCCTGGATTACTTTGGTACCTCCCTGCTAAACTAATAGCAAGGCACACATCAGGTCTGGCACACAGCATTGCATACATGATAGAACCTATGGATGAGGCATAGGGAATGACTTTCGTTTTCTCTCCATCTTCTGCGGTGGTCGGGCATTGAGTCTGACTCAATTTCACACCTTGTAACACAGGCAAGAACCCTTTCTTTGCTTGATCCATTTCGAACTTCTTCAAAACTTTATCAAGGTATGTGCTTTGTGAAAGTCCAATTAAGCGTCTTGATCTATCTCTATAGATCTTGATGCCCAATATATAAGCAGCTTCACCGAGGTCTTTCATTGAAACATTCTTATTCAAGTATCCTTTTATGCTATTCAGAAATTCAGTATCATTTCCAATCAACAATATGTCATCCACATATAATATTAGAAATGCTACAGAGCTCCCACTCACTTTCTTGTAAATACAGGCTTCTCCAAAAGTCTGTATAAAACCATATGCTTTGATCACACTATCAAAGCGCATATTTCAACTCTGAGATGCTTGCACCAGTCCATAAATGGATCGCTGGAGCTTACACACTTTGTTAGCACCTTTTGGATCGACAAAACCTTCTGGTTGCATCATATGTCTCCAACATATCTATAATTTTTGATTGTTCCATGCTATTATATTATCTGTTTTGGGTGTTTAATGGGCTTTAATATGCACTTTTATATTATTTTTGGGACTAACCTCTTAACCGAAGGCCTAGTGCCAGTTTCTGTTTTTTTTGCCTATTTGAGTGTTTCGCAGGAAGGGAATATCAAACAGAATCCAAACATAACGAAACCTTCGTGAGGATCTTTCTTGGAACAAACGCAATCCAGGAGACTTGGAGTGGAAGTTAGAGACGTAACGAGGCGGCCACGAGGCAGGAGGGCGCGCCCCCCACCCTCGTGGGCCCCTCGCAGCTCCACCTACGTATTTCTTTCGCCTATATATACTCTTATACCCTAAAAACATCCAGGGGAGCCACGAAACCACTTTTCCACCGCCGCAACCTTCTGTACCCGTGAGATCCCATATGGGGACCTTTTCCGGCGATCTGCCGGAGGGGGATTCGATCACGGAGGGCTTCTACATCAAAACCATAGCCTCTCTGATGATGTGTGAGTAGTTTACCACAGACCTTCGGGTCCATAGTTATTAGCTAGATGGCTTCTTCTCTCTCTTTGGTTCTCAATACAAAGTTCTCCTCGATGTTCTTGGAGATCTATTCGATGTAATACTTTTTGAGGTGTGTTTGCCGAGATCCAATGAATTGTGGATTTATGATCAAGTTTATCTATGCACAATATTTGGTTCTTCTCTGAATTCTTATATGCATGATTTGATATCTTTGCAAGTCTCTTGAAATTATCGGTTAGTTTGGCCTACTAGATTGATCTTTCTTGCAATGGGAGAAGTGCTTAGCTTTGGGTTCAATCTTGTGGTGTCCTTTCCCAGTGACCGTAGGGGCAGCAAGGCACGTATTGTATTATTGCCATCGAGGATAAAAAGATGGGGTTTATATCATATTGCTTGAGTTTATCCCTCTACATCATGCCATCTTGACAAAAGCATTACTCTGTTCTTATGAACTTAATACTCTAGATGCATGCTGGATAATGGTCGACGTGTGGAGTAATAGTAGTAGATGCAGAATCATTTTGGTCTACTTAACACGGACGTGATTCCTATATTTCATAATCATTGCCTAGATATTCTCATAACTATGCGCTCTTCTATCAATTGCTTGGCAGTAATTTGTTCACCCACCGTAATACTTGCTATCATGAGAGAAGCCACTAGTGAAACCTACGCCCCCCGGGTCTCTTCCTTATTATATTGCATCTCTTTTTATTATCGCATCTCATTTACTATTTTGCAATGTATACAACAAAAATACCAAAAATATTTATCTTACTATCTTTAGCAGATCTCACTTCCGTAAGTGACCGTGAAGGGATTGACAACCCCTTTATCGTGTTGGTTGCGAGGTTCTTGATTGTTTGTGTAGGTACTAGGTGGCTTGTGTGTTATCTCCTACTAGATTGATACCTTGGTCCTAAAAAATGAGGGAAATACTTACGCTACTTTGCTGCATCACCCTTTACTCTTCAAGGGAAAAACCAACGCATGCTCAAGTGGTAGCAAGAAGGATTTCTGGCGCCGTTGCCGGGGAGATCTACGCTCAAGGCAAGACATACCAAGTACCCATCACAAACTCTTCTCCCTCGCATTACATTATTTGCCTTTTGCCTCTCGTTTTCCTCTCCCCCACTTCACCTTTGCCGTTTTAGTCACCTCTTTTCTGTTCGCTTCGTTTCGTTTGCCTCTTGTGTGCCTGTTTGCCCTGATGGACTTGCCTAAAAGCGTTGATCCTCGCCTTAGAAGGTCGGAAGAAATTGACAACATCGTTAGAAGCTTTATGTCTTTGAAATTTGAGCATAATAATTTCTTCAGGAATGAGCTTAAAGAACAAAAAAGTTTTATGGAGTACATGAATAAAGAGCTCAATGATATGTCTAAAGAATTTTATGGTTTGAAATCTCAGTTTGCTCATCTTGAAAATCTAGTAGGTCAAATTTCGGATAAGCAAGCCACCATAGTTAATAAGATGGCCGCTAAACCGGAGGATCTACATGATAATAATGATGAAGATCTAAAAGTGATTGATGTGTCTTCTATTAAATCTTTGTTTTCCAATATGAATCTTGATAAAGATGGGACTGGAGATGAGTCAACTTTAGTTAAAAGGCGTCCCAATGATTCAGAGTTTTTAGATCTTGATAATAAAAGTGGGATTGGAGAGGTCAAAGCTTTACTTAGCAATGAATCCACTATTTTGGATTTCAAGGAATTTAATTATGATAATTGCTCTTTGATAGATTGTATTTCCTTGTTGCAATCCATGTTAAATTCTCCTCATGCTTATGATCAAAATAAGGCTTTTACTAAACATATCGTTGATGCTTTAATGCAATCTCATGAAGAAAAGCTTGAACTAGAAGTTTCTATTCCTAGAAAACTTTATGATGAGTGGGAACCTACTAATAAAATTAAGATTAAAGATTATGAATGCTATGCTTTGTGTGATTTGGGTGCTAGTGTTTCCACGATTACAAAAACTTTGTGTGATGTGTTAGGTTTCCGTGAATTTGATGATTGTTCTTTAAATTTGCACCTTGTGGATTCCACCATTAAGAAACCTATGGTAAGGATTAATGATGTTCTTATTGTTGAAAATAGGAATTATGTGCCCGTAGATTTCATTGTTTTTGATATAGATTGCAATCCTACATGTCCTATTATTCTTGGTAGACCTTTTCTTAAAACGATTGGTGCAATTATTGACATGAAAGAAGGAAATATTAGATTCCAATTTCCGTTAAGGAAAGGCATGGAACACTTTCCTTGAAAGAAAATTAAATTACCTTATGAATCTATTATGAGAGCCACTTATGGATTGCATACCAAAGATGACAATACCTAGATCTATTCTAGCTTTTATGCCTAGCTAGGGGCGTTAAACGATAGCGCTTGTTGGGAGGCAACCCAATTTTATTTTTGTCCTTTACTTTTTGTTCCTGTTTAGTAATAAATAAATCATCTATCCTCTGTTATGATTGTGTTTTTATGTTTTAATTAGTGTTTGTTCCAAGTAAAGCCTTTAGGATCTTCTTGGGTGATTGCTGTTTGATCTTGCTGAAAAAATAGAAAGTATGCGCTCATGAGAATAATTCTCATTTTTTACCAGAGATCGATAAAATACGAATTCCAACTTCAGTAGTTCAATATACAAATTGTTTAGGTCGTCCTAAATTTTCAGAATTTTTGGAGTTGCAGAAGTATTTGAACTATCCAGATTTCTATAGACTGTTCTGTTTTTGACAGATTCTGTTTTTCGTGTGTTGTTTGCTTATTTTGATGAATCTATGGCTAGTATCGGGGGGTATGAACCATAGAGAAGTTGGAATACAGTAGGTTTAACACCAATATAAATAAAGAATGAGTTCATTACAGTACCTTAAAGTGGTGGTTTGTTTTCTTATACTAACAGAACTCGTGATATTTTCTGTTGAGTTTTGTGTTGTGAAGTTTTCAAGTTTTTGGGTAGAGATTTGATGGATTTTGGAACAAGGAGTGGAAAGAGCCTATGCTTGGGGATGCCCAAGGCACCCCAAGATAAAATTCAAGGACAAACAAAGGCCTAAGCTTGGGGATGCCCCAGAAGGCATCCCCTCTTTCGTCTTCGTCTATCGGTAACTTTACTTGAGGCTATATTTTTATTGACCACATGTTATGTGTTTTGTTTGGAGCTTCTTGTATGATTTGAGTCTTTACTCTTTAGTTTACTACAATCATCCTTCCATACACACCTTTTGGGAGAGACACACATGAATCGGAATTTATTAGAATATTCTATGTGGTTCACTTATATCTTTTGAGCTAGATAATTTTGCTCTAGTGCTTCACTTATATCTTTTTAGAGCATGGTGGTGGTTTTATTTTATAGAAATTATTGATCTCTCATGCTTCACTTATATTATTTTGATAGTCATTTAGAACAGCATGGTAATTTGCTTTGGCTATAAAATTAGTCCTAATATGATAGGCATCCAAGATGGGTATAATAAAAACTTTCATATAGAGTGCATTGAATACTATGAGAAGTTTGATACTTGATGCTTATTTTGAGATATGAAGATGGTGATATTAGAGTCATGCTAGTTGAGTATTTGTGAATTTTATAAATACTTGTGTTGAGGTTTGCAAGTCCCATAGCATGCATGTATGGTAACCGTTGTGTAACAAATTTGAAGCATGAGGTGTTTCTTTGATTATCCTCCTTATGAGTGGCAGTTGGGGATGAGCGATGGTCTTTTTATACCAATCTATCCCCCTAGGAGCATGCGCATAGTGCTTGGTTTTGATGACTTGTAGATTTTTGCAATAAGTATGTGAGTTCTTTATGACTAATGTTGAGTCCATGGATTATGCGCACTCTCACCTTTCCATCATTGCTAGCCACTTCGGTACCATGCATTGCCCTTTCTCACCTCGAGAGTTGGTGCAAACTTCGCCAGTTCATCCAAACCCCGTGATATGATACACTCTATGACACATAAGCCTCCTTATATCTTCCTCAAAACAGCCACCATACCTACCTATTATGGCATTTCCATAGCCATTCTGAGATATATTGCCATGCAACTTTCCACCGTTCGCGTTTATTATGACATGCTTCATCATTGTCATATTGCCTTGCATGATCTTGTAGTTGACATCGTATTTGTGGCAAAGCCACCGCTCATAATTTTTTATACATGTCACTCTTGAATCATTGCACATCCCGGTACACCGCTGGAGGCATTCATATAGAGTCATATTTTGTTCTAGTATCGAGCTGTAATTTCTGAGTTGTAAATAAATAGAAGTGTGATGATCATCATTATTAGAGCATTGTCCCGTGTGAGAAAAAAAAGAGAAAGGCCAAAAAAAGAAGGCCCAAAAAAATGAGATAAAAGGAGAGAAGGGACAATGTTACTATCCTTTTTCCACACTTGTGCTTCAAAGTAGCACCATGGTCTTCATGATAGAGAGTCTCTTATTTTGTCACTTTCATATACTAGTGGGAATTTTCATTACAGAACTTGGCTTGTAAATTCCAACAATGGGCTTCCTCAAAATGCCCTAGGTCTTCATGAGCAAGCAAGTTGGATGCACACCCACTTAGTTTCTTTTGTCGAGCTTTCATACATTTATAGCTCCAGTGCATTCGTTGCATGGCAATCCCTACTCCTCGCATTGACATCAATTGATGGGCATCTCCATAGCCCGTTGATTAGCCGCGTCGATGTGAGACTTTCTCCTTTTTTTGTCTTCTCCACACAACCTCCATCATCATATTCCGTTCCACCTATAGTGCTATGTCCATGGCTCGCGCTCATGTATTGCATGCAAGTTGAAAAAGTTTGAGAATACTAAAGTATGAAACAATTGCTTGGCTTGTCATCGGGGTTGTGCATGATGGGAGCATTTTGTGTGACGAAAATGAAGCATGGCCAAACTATATGATTTTGTAGGGATGAGCTTTCTTTGGCTATGTTATTTTGAGAAGACATAATTGCTTGGTTAGTATGCTTGAAGTATTATTATTTTTATGTCAATATTAAACTTTTGTCTTGAATCTTTCGGATCTGAATATTCATGCCACAATAAAGAAAATTACATTGAAAATTATGTTAGAAGCATTCCACATCAAAAATTCTGTTTTTATCATTTACCTACTCGAGGACGAGCATGAATTAAGTTTGGGGATGCTGATACGTCTCCAACATATCTATAATTTTTGATTGTTCCATGCTATTATATTATCTATTTTGGATGTTTAATGGGCTTTAATGTGCACTTTTATATTATTTTTGGGACTAACCTATTAACCGGAGGCCCAGTGCCAGTTTCTGTTTTTTTGCCTATTTCAGTGTTTCGCAAAAAATGAATATTAAACGGAATCCAAACGGAACGAAACCATCGCGAGGATCTTGCTTGGAACAAACGCAATCCAGGAGACTTGGAGTGGAAGTCAGAGACGCAACAAGGCGGCCACGAGGCAGGAGGGCACGCCTAGGGGGTAGGCATGCCCCACCCTCGTGGGCCCCTTATAGCTCCACCAACGTACTTCTTTCGCCTATATATACTCTTATACCCTAAAAACATCCAGGGGAGCCACGAAACCACTTTTCCACCGCCGCAACCTTCTGTACCCGTGAGATCCCATCTGGGGACCTTTTCTGGCGATCTGTCGGAGGGGGATTCGATCACGGAGGGCTTCTACATCAACACCATAGCCTCTCCGATGATGTCTGAGTAGTTTACCACAGACCTTCGGGTCCATAGTTATTAGCTAGATGGCTTCTTCTCTCTCTTTGGTTCTCAATACAAAGTTCTCCTCGATGTTCTTGGAGATCTATTCGATGTAATACTTTTTGCGGTGTGTTTGCTGAGATCCGATGAATTGTGGATTTATGATCACGTTTATCTATGAACAATATTTGGTTCTTCTCTGAATTCTTATATGCATGATTTGATATCTTTGCAAGTCTCTTAGAATTATCGGTTAGTTTGGCCTACTAGATTGATCTTTCTTGCAATGGGACAAGTGCTTAGCTTTGGGTTCAATCTTGCGGTGTCCTTTCCCAGTGACAGTAGGGGCCGCAAGGCACGTATTGTATTGTTTCCATCAAGGATAAAAAGATGGGGTTTATATCATATTGCTTGAGTTTATCCCTCTACATCATGTCATCTTGCCTAAAGCATTACTCTGTTCTTATGAACTTAATACTCTAGATGCATGCTGGATAGCGGTCGATGTGTGGAGTAATAGTAGTAGATGTCGAATCGTTTTGGTCTACTTAACACGGATGTGATGCCTATATTTCATAATCATTGCCTAGATATTCTCATAACTATGCACACTTCTATCAATTTCTCGGCAGTAATTTGTTCATCCACCGTAATACTTGCCATCATGAGAGAAGCCACTAGTGAAACCTATGGCCCCCGGGTCTCTTCCTTATTATATTGGATCTCTTTTTATTATCGCATCTCGTTTACTATTTTGCTATCTATACAATAAAAATACCAAAAATATTTATCTTATTATCTTTATCAGATCTCACTTTCGTAAGTGACTGTGAAGGGATTGACAACCCCTTTATCGCGTTGGTTGCGAGGTTCTTGATTGTTTGTGCAGGTACTAGGTGACTTGCATGTTATCTCCTACTAGATTGATACCTTGGTTCTCAAAAACTGAGGGAAATACTTACGCTACTTTGCTGCATCACCCTTTCCTCTTCAAGGGAAAAACCAACGCATGCTCAAGAGGTAGCATTGCATTATATACAACTCTTCTTTAAGATATCCATTAAGGAATGCAGTTTTGACATCCATTTGCCAAATTTCATAATCCTAAAATGTGGCAATTGCTAACATGATTCGGACAGACTTAAGCATCGCTATGGGTGAGAAGGTCTCATCATAGTCAACTCCTTGAACTTGTCGAAAACCTTTCGCAACAAGTCGAGCTTTGTAGATAGTAACATTACCGTCAGCGTCAGTCTTCTTCTTGAAGATCCATCTATTCTCTATGGCTTGCCGATCATCGGGCAAGTCAACCAAAGTCCACACTTTGTTTTCATACATGGTTCCCATCTCAGATTTCATGGCCTCAAGCCATTTTATAGAATCTGGGCTCATCATCGCTTCCTCATTGTTCGTAGGTTCGTCATGGTCAAGTAACTGTTGGGGAACGCAGTATTTCAAAAAATTCCCTATCATTACACAAGATCTATCTAGGGATGCATAGAAATGAGAGGGGAGAGTATGCCTATGTACCCTCGTAGACCGAAAGCGGAAGTGTTAAGAAACGCGGTTGATGTAGTCGAACGTCTTCGCGATCCAACTGATCAAGTACTGAACGCACGGCACCTCCGTGATCTGCACATGTTCAGGTCGGTGACGTCCCTTGTACTCTTGATCTAGTTGAGGCTGAGGGAGAGTTTCGTCAGCACGACGGCGTGTTGGCGGTGATGATGAAGTTACCGGTGCAGGGCTTCGCCTAAGCACTACGATGATATGACCGAGGTGTGTATCTGTGGAGGGGGGTACCGCACATGGCTAAAACAATTGTCAACTTGTGTGTTCTAGGGTGCCCGTGCCCCCGTATATAAAGGAGCAAGGGGGAGGCGGGCCGGCCCTCATAGGGCGCACCCAAGGGGGGCAATCCTACTCCAAGTAGGAGTTGGATCCCCCCTTTCCTCGTACTACTAGGAGAAGAAGGAAGGAGAAGGGAAAGAGAAGGAAAAGAGAAGGAAGGAGGGGGCACCGCCCCTCCCTGATGACCCAGAAGTATAGGGGATCTATCACAGTCCTTTCGATAAGTAAGAGTGTCGAACCCAACGAGGAGCAGAAGGAAATGATAAGCAGTTTTCAGAAAGGTATTTTCTGCAAGCATTGAAATTATCGGTAACAGATAGTTTTGTGATAAGGTAATTTGTAACGGGTAACAAGTAGTAAAAGTAAATAAGGTGCAGCAATATGGCCCAATCCTTTTTGTAGCAAAGGACAAGCCTGGACAAACTCTTATATAAAGGAAAGCGCTCCCGAGGACACATGTGAATTATTGTCAAGCTAGTTTTCATCACGCTCATATGATTCGCGTTCGTTACTTTGATAATTTGATATGTGGGTGGACCGGTGCTTGGGTACTGCCCTTCCTTGGACAAGCATCTGCAACTACAAAAGAAGTATTAAGGTAAACCTATCCATAGCATGAAACATATGGATCCAAATCAGCCCCTTACGAAGCAACGCATAAACTAGGGTTTAAGCTTCTGTCACTCTAGCAACCTATCATCTACTTATTACTTCCCAATGCCTTCCTCTAGGCCCAAACAATGGTGAAGTGTCATGTAGTCGATGTTCACTTGACACCACTAGAGGAGAGACAACATACATCTCATCAAAATATCGAACGAATACCAAATTCACATGACTACTTATAGCGAGACTTCTCCCATGTCCTCAGGAACAAACATAACTACTCACAAATCATATTCATGTTCATAATTAGAGGGGTATTAATATGCATAAAGGATCTGAACATATGATCTTCCACCAAGTAAACCAACTAGCATCAACTACAAGGAGTAATCAACACTACTAGCAACCTACAGGTACCAATATGAGGTTTTGAGATAAAGATTGGATACAAGAGATGAACTAGGGTTTGAGAGGAGATGGTGCTGGTGAAGATGTTGATGGAGATTGACCCCCTCCCCATGAGAGGATCGATGGTGATGACGATGGTGATGATTTCCCCCTCTCGGAGGGAAGTTTCCCCGGCAGAACAGCTCCGCTAGATCCCTAGATTGGTTCCGCCAAGGTTCCGCCTTGTGGCGGCAGAGTTTCGTCCCGTGAGCTTGCTTATGATTTTTTCCAGGGCAAAAGACTTCATATAGCCAAAGATGGGCATCGGAGGCCTAACAGGGGGCCCCTGGGTGCGGCTCCAACCCTTGTGGATGGTGGGTGGCCCCCCTCTAGTGCTTCCTTCGCCCAATATTTTTTATATATTCTGAAACTGACTTCCGTGAAGTTTCACGACTTTTGGAGTTGTGCAGAATAGGTCTCTAATATTTTACTCCTTTTCCAGCCCAAAATTCCAGCTGCCGGCATTCTCCCTCTTCCTGTAAACCTTGTAAAATAAGAGAGAATAGGCATAAGTATTGTTACATAATGTGTAATAACAACCCATAATGCAATAAATATCTATATAAAAGAATGATGCAAAATGGACATATCAACTCCCCCAAGCTTAGACCTTGCTTGTCCTCAAGCGGAAGCCGATATCGAAAAATATGACCACATGTTTAGAGATAGAGGTGTCAATAAAATAAAATACAGACATGAGGGCATCATGATCATTCTTCGAACAACAACATATATTAATATTGTCATGTGGTTTCTTATGCTAAAGTAACAATTCATTCACAATTTCAAGTATGAATCAGAAACTTCATTGAAAACTAACAAACTATAATCTCAGTCATTGAAGCAATTGCAATTTATCATAACATCAGAAAGAGTCAATATAAGAGCTTTTCAGCAGGTCCACATACTCAACTATCATTTAGTCTTTCACAATTGCTAACACTCACGCAATACTTATGGGTATGAAGTTTTAATCGGACACAGAGAAAGATAGGGTCTTATAGTTTTGCCTCCCAACCTTTTACCTCAAGGGTAATGTCAATAATAATAGTTCGAGAAAACTCACATCCAATTAGCTACATATAGCAGGATCTTTCCAACACACAATGCTTGCCAAAGGATAAAATGTAAAAAGGAAAGGTGAAGATCACCATGACTCTTGTATGAAGTAAAAGACAAGAATAGAAGATAGGCCCTTCGCAGAGGGAAGCAGAGGTTGTCATATGTTTTTATGGTTGGATGCACGGAATCTTAATGCAAAAGGACGTCACTTTATATTGCCACTTGTGATATGGACCTTTATTATGCAGTCCGTCGCTTTTATTTCTTCCACATCACAAGATCGTATAAAGCTTATTTTCTTCACACTAATAAATCATACATACTTAGCACTACTAGAAAAAGGGCTATAGATGGGATTGATACTAATGGCCCACCAGACAAGCGGTGCGCCATTAGTATATACTAATGGCGCACCACCTACTGATACGCCATTAGAGTTGAAACTACTAATGGCGCACCTGGCCCAGGGTGCGCCATTAGTATCAATTTTTTTTAACTAGTGCGCCTGTCCAAACATACTAATGGCGCATCCAGATACAGTGCGCCATTACTAGTTTGTAACTAGTAATGGCGCACCAGCCGGAAAGTGCGCCACTAATGTTGTTTTTTTATTATATTTTTTATTCCCTTTTTTGCAAAACTACTAATGGCGCACTGTTCCACCGTGCGCCATTACTAGTTTAAACTAGTAATGGCGCACTGTGGGACAGTGCGCCACTAGTATTTTTTTGCAAAACTACTAATGGCGCACCACCAGGAGGTGCGCCATTAGTAACCTGGATTACTAATGGCGCATTTAGAGTTGGTGCGCCATTAGTAAGTGGGCAGCAACATGATATTTTGGACAGCCTCTCCTACCCACACTCACTTTCTCCCCACTTCATTCTCTCCACCTCCTCCTTGTCTCGGGTGCCTCCTCTTTTTCACCTCATTTCCACCATAGATTCATTCAATTTAAGTGGTTAAATTACCTTGTTTTGATAGGTAAGTAAGGGGGGAAGCTATATTTATGTTGTTCTCCATACAACAATGTGCACATGCACTTTTTATGGCCTAGCTAGATCTATGTATGTTTGTGGTGTTGCATATGTTTGTGGTGTTGCATATGTGTTTGTGTTTGGAGGTGTACCGGTATTTGAAATTTGATAGTTGCCAATATTTTGCCAGAATGTTGATTCATTTCCGTTTCGGCGAGAATTTTGGCATTAAGCATTCTTTTTGGTCCTATTTTTAGGGAAAGTCATGCCAAATTTTTTCTTGGTTCTAAAATATCGTTTTGCTCTACCCCGCAGGCGACCATGGTCCGCATGATGACCGAAGGCATCATGAATAGGTTTTTGAGGTCCGCGAAGGCCGAGATGCTTCAAAAGAACGAGATGGAGATAAGATGTCCGTGTCGAAGATGCAAGCTGAAGAGCCTTATTGCGGACCCGGAATCCGGGCAGGTGCGGGACCACCTGCTCTTGCGTGGTTTCATGGATGGCTATTGGTGGCAAGGTGATGAAGATGACTACGAAGTCGTCCATGGGGGCCGGGCAAGAAATGAGGAAGGGCAGCAAGACAACCACCGCGGCTCGGGTGGGCGAGAAGACGAAGAATCCCCAGGAGATGATCACGACGGTGATGCTGTACACAGTCATCATGTACACAGTCATCATGTAGATGATCACGACGGTGATGCTGTACACAGGTGCATGGATGACACAACGTATCGCCAGCTAGATAGAGATCCCGGGTCTTCGAAAACCGTGTTCATGGGACATCGAAGGTGGCTTCGCGACGATGACCCGTGGAGAAAATGCAAGGATCTGTTCGATGGTGAAACTGAACCCCGAGGATGCCCGCGTACGAGGAGCGGCGAGGCAATGGACGAGCTATTGAAAAATTGGAAAGACTGCCCACTGCCGGGAAAGAAGCAAAAGGCGCCAGAGCCGGGAAAGAAGCGAAAGGCGCCAGAGCCGCTGCTGAAGGTATGGAAAACAAGGTCTGTTTTCTGGGACTTGCCGTACTGGAAGATCCACCGTGTGCCTCACAGCCTTGATGTCATGCATATCACGAAAAACGTGTGCGAGAGTCTGCTTGGTACCCTGCTCAACATGCCAGAGAGGACCAAAGATGGGCCGAAAGCAAGGGCAGACTTGAAATCAATGGGCATCAGGCAGGATCTTCACGCTATATATGATGATCATGATGATGATGATGATGATGATGAGGCGAAGCAGGACACGGAAAGTCGTCACAAAGGCAAAAAGGCCAAGAATCTGGCTCAATCTTCTGTCTTGCTCCTCGCGTGGGCTGTGGAATCTGCATATGACTTCCGATGGAGACTATTCAAATATCAATTATGTGTGCTTCGACGAGGCCAACAATCCGTATGTTGATCACTTTTCCAAATAAGGCCATCTTGAAAAGCAAAGTTGACCGTTTCGACGTTACGAAAAACTCCTGTGTTGAACACTTCTTCATCCGAAGCCATCTAGATAAGTATTTGAGCCCATCTTCAGCATCTGGTCGTATTGGCCTCGACAGTTTCTACTGTTCACGGCAGCAAGCTTTCTTGGCAAGGTTACTGTTCACGGCGGCAAGCTTTCCCCGGCAGGTTACTGTTCACGGCGGCAAGCTTTCCCCGGCAAGGTTACTGTTCACGGCGGCAAGCTTTCCCGGCAAGTTTACTGTTCACGGCGGCAAGTTTTCACACCGGCAAGCTTCTCCGCCGGCAAGCTCTCCACGCCGGCATGCTTCTCCGCCGGCAAGGTTTTACCCCGACAAGGTTTCATTCAGCCGACAAAGGATGTACTTATGGATGTACTTATGGCGCACCTCCTGGTGGTGCGCCATTAGTATTGTGCCATTGCTATAAGAAAAAAAACTACTAATGGCACACCAGGGTGAGGTGCGCCATTAGTATTGTGCCATCCATATTTCCTCCCGGCCCCTCCCTATCCCCTCTCTCTCCCTCGCCCTCGCCCCTCGATCCCCTTCTCCTCTCCTCTCCTGACGCCGCCCTCTCCTCTCCCGACGCCGCCGCCCCGCCGCCCCGTCGTCCTCGTCTCCCCGCCGCCCCATCGTCCTCGTCTCCTCGGCGCCGCTCTCCCCGTCGCCCCACCTCGTTGGACGCCATCGCCTCGCCGCCCTCGTCGCCGGTGGCCCGAACGCCGCCCCGTCCACACCACCGTCGCCGGAGCACCACCACCACCAGGACCTCGTCGCACTACCAACACCCAGACCTCGTCGCCCCCCGTCGCCCGTCCACACCACCGCCCCCGTGAGCTCCCCCTCCTCCTCTCCCCCTCTCCCCCTCTGTTCATTATGCAATGGACTAGCATCATACAATGGCATCAAATGGACTAGCATCATACAATGGACTAGCATCATACAATGGACTAGCATCATACAATACGAAAATGACTCTGCAGTTCAGATTCAGTCACATGATTCCCGGGGACTTATTAGGAAAGCTAGGCATTTTAGTATCTTCCCAGTTCCCACTACCGTTGCGTACACACTACCATAAGTGTTTTGTTTTCTGTTGCCAGTTATTCTCCTTGGGATTGTGAGAAATAGTACTCCTTGGAGTAGTGAATAAATTGTGATGCATTCAAGCAAGACATTTTAGCTAATAACTAATTGTTCTAAATGTCCGTTTCTGTCCTCATTTAGTGCTTGGTATGTCTCCTGTTCTGGGTCATGGACTTTGTGCCATGCCCACATTGGTTTTCTGTTTGGCCTCAATTTGGCCTGACAAATGATGGTCTACTAGCTGGTCTACTAGCTGGCAAGATGCTTGGTATATATATGTTGTGTTCAGTTTTGGCAGGAGTTCAGAACTGTTAGGCAAAGGTCATGTCTCCGACCATCGTGTCCTTTTTTTCCTTGTCTAGCCGAGAGGCCCTTGAGTTTGGCTACTGCTTAGCGATGCCGTGGTATGTCGTGTACAAGGGTAAGGTTCTCGGAGTCTACGACGACTGGAAGGAGTGTCGGAGACAGGTTCACCGATTCAGCGGTAACAGTTACAAAGGGTACGCCACTAGGGCCGAGGCCGAATCTAGATACACCCGCTATCTAGCGGGAGAGGGGAGGGGGCGTTCGAGGAACCGGATGAAGACGAGTTTCATCGTGATGATGCTCATCATGATGACCGCAACTCTCTTCTATGTGATGGTAGTTTAGATGATCGATATCGACTTGTAATGTGAAGACAAACTCGCGGTCTCGAGACTTGTAGTATAATGTTCTATCTTTGTTCGGTCTTTTCAATTCGGAGACTAATATGATGAATTGTATTCGGAGACTAAAATGATGAATTGTATTCAGAGACTAATCTTCTATTGTATTCGATGAATCTGTTGTTGATGTGTGCTGTTTATATTTAGTCCAATTATACATTTTGTAACCTGTGCAAAAAACAGAAAATTAAAAAATAAAAAAACCTAATATTCATACTAATGGCGCATCACACCATAGTTTCGCCATTAGTATGCCAAAGGATACTAATGGCGCATCATTAGATAGTGCGCCATTAGTATGCCGAACTTACTAATGGCGCATCTCGTTGTCGTGCGCCATTAGTATGCCAAAGCACCTGGGTATACATGGCCCCCTGGGAGGCATACTAATGGCGCACTGTTGTATATACTAATGGCGCATCTGAGGTGCGCCATTAGTATACCAGATACTAATGGCGCACCCGTGGTGCGCCATTAGTAAAATATACTAATGGCGTGCTACTAATGGCGCACCACTAATGCGCCATTAATGGCCAAATTAGGTGCGCCATTAGTAGGCCTTTTCCTAGTAGTGTAGAGAGCAATTTTTATTGCTTGCAACAATGGCAACTTACTTGAAGGATCTTACTCAATCCATAGGTAGATATGGTGGACTCTCATGGCAAAACTGGATTTAAGGATATTTGGAAGCACAAGTAGTATCTCTACTTGGTTCAAAGAATTTGGCTAGCATGAGAGGGAAAGGCAAGCTCAACATGTTGGATGATCCATGACAATATAATTTATTTTGGATGTAAGAAAACATAACCCATTACGTTGTCTTCCTTGTCCAACCTCAAATTTTTAGCATGTCATATTTTAATGAGTGCTCACAATCATAAAAGATGTCCAAGATAGTATATTTATATGTGAAAACCTCTCTTTCTTTATTACTTCCTATTAATTGCAATGATGACCAAAACTAAGTTTGTCAACTCTCAACAACTTTTATTCATCATACTCTTTATATGTGAAGTCATTACTCTCCATAAGATCCGTATGATCTCTTTATTTCTTTTTATTCTTTCTATTCTCTTTTATTTTTATTCCCTCCAGATCATGGCAAGACAATCAGGCCCTTGACTCATAAATAATCTTTATTATATATAGCTCACGGACTTGATTACATAGAAGAATCATAAAGCAAAACTCAAAACTAGATCATACTAAAACTTTATTCTACTAGATCAAGATATAACCAAAAGGATCGAACTAAGAAAAACGGTAAAGATAAAAGTGTGAGGGTGATACGATACAGGGGCACCTCCCCCAAGCTTGGCAGTTGCCAAGGGGAGTGCCCATACCCATGTGTTTATGACTCTTTCTTCGGAGGTGAAGGAGATGGTGATGACGATGAAAATTGTGCCTTCAGCTTTTTCATATTGTAATTGAGAAGAGCAATCTCCTCCTTTAAATCATCGACCTCCGATTCCAGCTTCAAGATCTTGTCACACAAATCTCCTTTCCTTTTCTGCCGAAAACGAGAAGGCATAGATCGGTTGTTAGACAGTTTAGCCCTCTTAGGGAGACTAGAGTTCTTGAACTTCACATGCATATCCCCAGGTTGAGGTATAAGAACATCCTCCTCCTCCGAACTGGAATCATTGATCCTTCTTAAATGAGCATCCTCCTCATCATCCGTAGTTCGACCACAAGGAGATAGGTCCCCATAGGTCTTTGAGTCAGCAATGAGGTGTGAGACATAGCTCTCTCCGTCAGAGTCTTGAGATGACATCTTGCTCTAAAACTGCAGCAGAAACAACTTGAAACAAAAACATAGGAT
Organism: Triticum aestivum; assembly: GCF_018294505.1. Classification (NCBI taxonomy): domain Eukaryota; kingdom Viridiplantae; phylum Streptophyta; class Magnoliopsida; order Poales; family Poaceae; genus Triticum; species Triticum aestivum. The sequence continues at coordinate 602,761,935 of NC_057812.1, forward strand.
ATTTGCGTGGTACGGTGGTCAAAACTTTCGGGAGAATATATAGTGATTTTTTACCGACCGAAAGAAGTATCGTGCAAGAAAACGGAGTCCGGAGAGCACACGAGGTGCCCACGAGGCAGGGGGGCGCGCCCTCCACCCTCGTGGACGCCTCGTGTCCTTCCCGGACTACTTCTTATTTTCCTATTTTCTTAAATATTCGAAAACGGAGAAAAAGTGCTATTAGAACTGTTTTGGAGTCAGTTTACTTACCGTACCTCATGCCTATTCCTTTTCGAAGTCTGAAACGTTCTGGAAAGTCTCCCTTATGTATTCCTCCGGGGTTACGGTTTCAATAACATTAGTTTCAACATTTATAGGATTACCTGAGATATAGTGTTTGATTCTTTGACCGTTCGCCACCCTCGGATTTGTGCCTTCAAAGTTGTTGATTTTTATGGCACCGGAATGATAGAACTCCTCGATGACATAAGGACCTTCCCATTTAGAGAGGAGTTTTCCTGCAAAAAATCTTAAACAAGAGTTGTATAACAATACATCATCACCTACATTAAACTCACGTTTTTGTATCCTTTTGTCATGCCATCTTTTAACTTTTTTCTTAAACAGTTTGGCATTTTCATAGGCCTGGGTTCTCCATTCATCAAGTGAGCTAATGTCAAAAAACCTCTTCTCACCGGCAAGTTTGAAATCATAATTGAGCTCTTTAATGCCCCAATATGCCTTATGTTCTAGTTCGAGAGGTAAGTGACATGCTTTTCCATAAACCATTTTATATGGAGACATACCCATAGGATTTTTGTATGCAGTTCTATATGCCCATAATGCATCCTCAAGTTTCTTGGACCAATTCTTTCTAGATCTATTGACAGTCTTTTGCAAAATTAATTTAAGCTCTCTATTACTCAGTTCTACTTGACCACTAGGCTGTGGATGATATGGAGATGCAATTCTATGATTAACATCATACTTAGCAAGCATCTTACGGAAAGCACCATGAATAAAATGTGAACCACCATCAGTCATTAAGTATCTAGGGACTCCAAACCTCGGAAAAATAACTTCTTTAAGCATCTTAATAGAGGTGTTATGATCAGCACTACTAGTTGGAATAGCTTCTACCCACTTAGTAACGTAATCAAAAGCAACTAAAATATGTGTATACCCATTAGAGGAAGGAAACGGTCCCATATAATCAAAGCCCCAAACATCAAATGGTTCGATAACAAGTGAATAATTCATAGGCATTTCTTGACGTCTACTAATATTACCAATTCTTTAACATTCATCACAAGACAAGACAAACTTACGGGCATCCTTGAAGAGAGTAGGCCAATAAAAACCAGATTGCAATACCTTATGTGAAGTTCTGTCTCCAACATGGTGTCCTCCATAAGCCTCGGAGTGACACTTGCGTAGGATCTGTTCCTGTTCATGCTCAGGTACACAACATATAATAATACCATCTACTCCTTCTTTATAAAGGCGCGGGTCATCCCAGAAGTAATGTCTTAAATCATAGAAAAACTTTTCCTTTTGCTGGTATGTGAAACTAGGTGGTATAAATTTAGCAACAATATAATTGGCATAATCAGCATACCATGGAGCAGTACGAGAAGCATTTATGATAGCTAATTGTTCATCAAGAAAGCTATCATCAATAGGTAGTGGGTCATCAAGAACATTCTCTAACCTAGACAAATTATCTGCAACGGGGTTCTCAGCTCCCTTTCTATCAATAATATGCAAATCAAATTCTTGTAGCAAGAGAACCCATCTAATAAGTCTAGGTTTAGCATCTTTCTTTTCCATAAGGTATTTAATAGCAACATGATCAGTGTGAACATTTACTTTAGAATCAACAATATAAGGTTTGAACTTATCACAAGCAAATACAACTGCTAAAAATTCTTTTTCAGTAGTAGCATAATTTCTCTGGGCACTGTCTAGAGTTTTACTAGCATATTGGATAACATTTAATTTCTTATCAACTCTTTGTCCTAGAACAACACCTACAGCATAACCACTAGCATCACACATAATTTCAAAGGGTAAATTCCAATCAGGTGGCTGAACAATGGGTGCACAAATCAAAGCTTTCTTAAGAATTTCAAATGCTTCTGCACAATCATCATCAAAGACAAAAGGAACATCTTTTTGTAAGAGATTAGTCAGAGGCTTGGAAATTTTTGAGAAGTCTTTAATGAACCTCCTATAAAAACCGGCATGACCAAGGAAACTTCTTATACCTTTAATGTCCTTGGGACACGACATCTTTTCAATAGCATCAACTTTAGCTTTATCAACTTCAATACCTCGTTTAGAAATTTTATGCCCCAAGACAATACCTTCATTAACCATAATGTGGCACTTCTCCCAATTCAAGACAAGATTAGTTTCTTCACATCTCTGCAAAACTTGATCAAGGTTGCTTAATTAATCATCAAAAGAAGTTCAATATACAGAAAAATCATTGATGAAAACCTCAAGAATCTTTTCACAAAAGTCAGAGAATATAGCAGTCATACATCTTTGAAAGGTACCAGGTGCATTACATAAACCAAAAGTCATACGTCTATAGGCAAAGGTACCAAAAGGGCAAGTAAAAGTTGTATTTTCTTGATCCTCTTTTGACACAGGTATTTGAGAGAAACCAGAATAACCATCTAGAAAGCAAAAAAGTGTATGTTTAGATAATATTTCTAGCGTTTGATCAATAAAAGCTAAAGGGTAATGATCCTTTTTAGTAGCTTTATTTAATTTGCGGAAATCAATCACCAATCTATAACCTATAACAATTCTTTGTGGGATTAATTCATCTTTATCATTAGCAACAACAGTAATACCTCCCTTCTTAGGGACAGAATGAACATGACTTACCCACTGACTATCAGCAACGGGATAAATTATACCTGCCTCAAGAAGCTTTAGTATTTCTTTTCTTACCACTTCTTTCATCTTAGGATTTAACCGTTGTTGGTGATCAATGCTACCTCTTGAGCACCGTGTTGGTTTTCCGTTGAAGAGGAAAGGGTGATGCAGCAAAGTAGCGTAAGTATTTCCCTTAGTTTTTGAGAACCAAGGTATCAATCCAATAGGAGGCCACATGCAAGTCCCTTGTACCTACACAAAGAAATAAGAACCTCGCAACTGTAACATCCCAAATTTTCAATTTGGAATGTTATACATAGGTCATTCATGCATATCATATTTTATTGCATTTCGTTTTGTGATCCTCGAAATCCTAAGCAACTCAAGGACCCTCGGAGAGAGTTGGGGATTTTTCCCTTGTTCACATATTTGAACTTTTCTCAAATATTGAAACAAGGATCACTTTGGTTTTAATTATTTTTCTCCCCGAAAATATTTCATATTAAAATTAAATGAGAGGAGATAATATGACTTCTTCAAAATAAATGAAATGTTGGAGGAAAAATATTAAAATAAATTTGTATTTTTCATTTGGGGTTTTATCGATATTTTATTTGAATTAGGAAAAATATGCGTTTTTCAAAATTGCATTAGAGGCCCAAATAAATGTTGACCTTGTCCGACGTATTTTTAGAGGACGGGGAAGATTTAGTTCAGGATTTTTGGAGTCTGTTTAGTATTTATTTTCTTTGTTTTTCTGCACGTCAGAATATTAAAAAAATGAACCGCCTTACCGGGCCGTGTCCGCCTGGGACACCGACCTGGCCGGCCCTCTTAAAAGGCCGATGGCCCGAGCCGCCAGCCCTGCCGCCCGAGCCGCTGCCGGACGCCGCTGACGCCTTGTCGCCGGCCGCTGCCGAAGAACCCCGCCGCCGCTGTCCTGTTCTACGAGGTAGCCACCGTTTTTTTAAAAACCGATTGGTTTTTCGTAAACCTAGATCTAGTTTTTTTTAGAATCTGTTTTAGTTCGGTTTTCTTGATTTATTTATTTTGCGGACGTTCGTCCATACGTTCGTTTTAACGAACACCGTTCATCCGTTAGTCACAGACAGTGAACGTTCGTTCGTTAGCCTGTTCGTCAGTTTTTCTTTTTCCAGGGTTTTCCATGATTATTTTCGATCGCGATTTTTGCCCTAATCTTAGATTTAGTTTATCTTTTCACTCGTTTATCGGAATCAGACGATTCAAGCGCCTAGATCTTAGTCTTGAAGCCCTCTTTCTGTTTAACCAACTTGAACAAGATTTTTGTACTGTAAAATTTGACTTTAGTCCAGATTAGTAATCAGATATTGTTTCTTTCGCAGTTTGAGTTTTGTTGCTCTGTTTGATTTGATTCTTTTTGCAAACTGGAGTTCTTCAGTTGAACTTTCTGGTTAGATCTTCTTATTTGAGATTTACCCGTGCATCCTTGCTTGATTTCTTATGTATGCTATTGTTTGTTTACGATAGAACACCCGAAGTGCGAAGCGTGCTACTACGAGTCTTTAGGATTTGCAGATCGTCGGCAAGGCAAGTAACACTTTGATCATACCCCTTTATCACGCAGTTTTTATGCATTAGTTTCAACCCTCACAAATTTCATGAGTAGGATCTCTTAACATGTGGGTCTGGGAAGTAGATGATGAGGTAGAACCTATTACCTGTTTTATTATCAAACCCTTGGGAGTTACTTCTACGTTATGGTTATATTGCCATGCTATATATGCTCATAGACGTGGATTGGGTTTGAGTGTATCCATGACAAATGTGAGTTGTTAATTAATGGTTCAACTTAAGGTGGCAACTTTAATACACATCTGGGTGGATTGCTTGTGGGCACCTGGAGAATCTAGTGTTGTCCTAGGATATCCCGGAGTACCCGTGTGATCATCCTATGGTCCGCCACCCAGTCTCAAAGGGATCATAAGATTATTTCATGCTAGAAACTTCTGTGTGCAGCCACAAGCTATTATGGCCTCTAGCATAGTTGAGTGATACGTCTTCAACGTATCTATAATTTTTGATTGTTCCATGCTATTATATTATCTATTTTGGATGTTTATGGGCTTTATTATGCACATTTATATTATTTTTGGGACTAACCTATTAACCCAGAGCCAGGGCTAGTTTCTGTTTTCCCTTGTTTTAGAGTATGGCAGAAAAGGTAAATCAAATGGAGTCCAATTGACCTGAAACTTCATGGAACTTATTTTTGGAACGGAAGCAATCCAGAAGACTTGGGGTGTACGTAAGGGAAGCAACAAGGAAGGCACGAGGCAGGGGGCGCGCCCTCCACCCTCGTGGCCCCCCTGACATATTTCTTCCTCCTCTATATACCAATATACCCTAAAACCATCGGGGAGAAGAATAGATCGGGAGTTCCGCCACCAAAAGCCTCCGTAGCCACCGAAAACCAACCTAGACCCGTTCTGGCACTCTGTCGGAGGGGGAAATCCCTCTCCGGTGGCCATCTTCATCATCCCGGTGCTCCCCATGACGATGAGGGAGTTGTTCGCCCTCGGGGCTGAGGGTATGTACCAGTAGCTATGTGTTTGATATCTCTCTCTCTCTCTCTCGTGTTCTTGAGGTGGTACGATCTTGATGTATCACGAGCTTTGCTATTATAGTTGGATCTTATGATGTTTATCCTCCTCTACTCTCTTGTAATGGATTGAGTTTTCCCTTTGAAGTTATCTTATCGGATTGAGTCTTTAAGGATTTGAGAACACTTGATGTATGTCTTGCGTGGGATAATCATGGTGACAATGGGTTATTCAATTGATTCACATGATGTATGTTTTGGTGATCAAGTCGCGGGTTCCACCCATGAACCTATGCATAGGGGTTGGCACACGTTTTCGTCTTGACTCTCCGGTAGAAACTTTGGGGGCACTCTTTGAAGTACTTTGTGTTGGTTTGAATAGATGAATCTGAGATTGTGTGATGCATATCGTATAATCATACCCGCAGATACTTGAGGTGACATTGGAGTATCTAGGTGACATTAGGGTTTTGATTGATTTGTGTCTTACGGTGTTATTCTAGTACGAACTCTAGGATAGATCTATTAGAAAGAATAACTTTGAGGTGGTTTCGTACCCTACCATAATCTCTTCATTTGTTCTCCGCTATTAGTGACTTTGGAGTGACTCTTTGTTGCATGTTGAGCGATAGTTATGTGATCCAATTATGTTATTATTGTTGAGAGAACTTGCACTAGTGAAAGTATGAACCCTAGGCCTTGTTTCCTATCATTGCAATACCATTTGTGGTCACTTTTATCATTAGTTACCTTGCTGTTTTTATATTTTCAGATTACAAAAACATATATCTACCATCCATATTGCACTTGTATCACCATCGCTTTGCCGAACTAGTGCACCTATACAATTTACCATTGTATTGGGTGTGTTGGGGACACAATAGACTCTCTGTTATTTGGTTGCAGGGTTGTTTGAGAGAGACCATATTCATCCTACGCCTCCCACAGATTGATAAACCTTAGGTCATCCACTTGAGGGAAATTTGCTACTGTCCTACAAACCTCTGCACTTGGAGCCCAACAACGTCTACAAGAAGAAGGTTGTGTAGTAGACATCAAGCTCTTTTCTGGCGCCGTTTCCAGGGAGGTGAGTGCTTGAAGGTATATCTTTAGATCTTGCGATCGAATCTTTTTGTTTCTTGTTTTATCACTAATTTAGTTTATAAAAGAAAACTACAAAAAATGGAATTGAGTTTGTCTGATACGCTTCATCTTTTTAATATCTATCATGAAAATAAGGATTCTAATAATTGTGCTCAAGTGCTAGAAGAAGAATTACATAGAATTCTTGGCATAAAATATGTGAATGATGAGCATGATTGCAATGTTGTTAGTATGAATTCTATGAATATCTATGTTTGATGATGATGATATTTTTTGTCCCCCAAGTTTTGATGAGCAAATTTATTATGATGAAAGCATGCCTCCTATTTATGATGATTATATTGATGAAAGTGTATTTGGAGAGGTCATGACTTTATTTAGTGATGATTCCACTATCTTGGAAGAGGTTTCAATCGATTATGATGAGAACAAAGTTGCTACTTATGATAATTATTGTGATGATACACATGCTATAAAAAGTAGTGATGATTATATTTATAAAACTTGTCATGATTATGATTACCCCTTTTCTGAACATTACTCTTTTAATGTGGAAACAATTTATAGTATTCAAGTCTCTTATGATACTCCCACTATTCCGAATGAGAAGAATTTTGCTTATGTGGAGAGTAGTAAATTTTCTATGCTTGTAGATCATGAAAAGAATGCTTTAGGTTCTGGTTATATTGTTGAATTTATTCATGATTCTACTGAAAATTATTATGATGGAGGAACATATGCTTGTAGGAATTGCAATAATATCAAGTTTCCTCTCTATGTGCTTAAAATTTTGAAGTTTTGCTTGCTTTACCTTCCTATGCAAGTTGATTCTTGTTCCCATAAGTTGTTCGCTCACAAAATCCCTATGCATAGGAAGTGGGTTAGGCTTAAATGTGCTAGTCAAATTCTTTATGAGGCTCTCTTTATGTTTCAATTCTTATCTTTTATGTGAGCATCATTGAAATCATCATGCCTAGCTAGGGGCGTTAAACGATAGCGCTTGTTGGGAGGCAACCCAATTTTATTTTCGTTCCTTGCTTTTTGTTCCTGTTTAGTAATAAATAATTTATCTATCCTCTGTTATGATTGAGTTTTTATGGTTAATTAGTGTAGAACCGTTGGGAAGACTTCGGGAAAGTCTTATTGATCTTGCTGTAAAAAACAGAAACTTTAGCACTCACAAGAATTGCTGCAATTTTTTATTGGGGAGTGATATTTGTTAATTCTTTTTTAAGATGATTAATATATAAATTCCTCACGTTTCATCCAGATTACTACTGACTGTTCTGTTTTTGACAGATTCTGTTTTCTATGGGTTGTTTGCTTATTTTGATGAATCTATGGCTAGTAAAATAGTTTATAAACCATAGAGAAGTTGGAATACAGTAGGTTTAACACCAATATAAATAAAGAATGAGTTCACAACAGTACCAAAAGTGGTGATTTATTTTCTTATACTAATGGAACTTACGAGTTTTCTGTTAAGTTTTGTGTTGTGAAGTTTTCAAGTTTTGGGTAAAGACTCGATGGACAATGGAATAAGGAGTGGCAAGAGCCTAAGCTTGGGGATGCCCAAGGAACCCCAAGGTAATATTCAAGGACAACCAAGAGCCTAAGCTTGGGGATTCCCCAGAAGGCATCCCCTCTTTCGTCCTCATTCATCGGTAACTTTACTTGGAGCTATATTTTTATTTACCACATGATATGTGTTTTGCTTGGAGCGTCATTTTATTTTATTTTGTTTTGCTTGCTGTTTGAATAAAATACCAAGATCTGAAATTCTTAAATGTTAGAGAGTCTTCACATAGTTGCATAATTATTGAACTACTCATTGATCTTCACTTATATCTTTTGGAGTAGTTTGTCTTTTGCTCTAGTGCTTCACTTATATCTTTTTAGAGCACGACGGTGGTTTTTATTTTGAAGAAATAGATGAACTCTCATGCGTCACTTATATTATTTTGAGAGTCCTAAACAGCATGGTAGTTTGCTTTGGTTATGAATTTATTCCTAATATAATGGGCATCCAGAGGGATATAATAAAAACTTTCATATAAAGTGCATTGAATACTATGAGAAGTTTGATACTTGATGATTGTTTTGAGATATGAGGATGGTAATATTAGAGTCATGCTAGTGAGTAGTTGTGAATTTGAGAGATACTTGTGTTAAAGTTTGTGATTCCCGTAGCATGCATGTATGGTGAACCGTTATGTGATGAAGTCGAAGCATGATTTATTTATTGATTGTCTTCCTTATGAGTGGCGGTCGGGGAAGAGCGATGGTCTTTTCCTACCAATCTATCCCCCTAGGAGCATGTGCGTAGTACTTTTTTTTGATAACTAATAGATTTTTGCAATAAGTATATGAGTTCTTTATGACTAATGTTGAGTCCATGGATTATACGCACTCTCACCCTTCCACCATTGCTAGCCTCTCTAGTACTGTGTAACTTTCGCCGGTACCATAAACCCACCATATATCTTCCTCAAAACAACCACCATACCTACCTATCATGGCATTTCCATAACCATTTCGAGATATATTGCCATGCAACTTTCCACCGTTCCGTTTATTATGACACACTTCATCATTGTCATACTGCTTTGCATGATCATGTAGTTGACATCATATTTGTGGCAAAGCCACCATTCATAATTATTTCATACATGTCAATCATGAGTCATTGCACATCCCGGTACACCGCCGAAGGCATTCATATAGAGTCATATCTTGTCCTAAGTATCGAGTTGTAATTCTTGAGTTGTAAGAAAATAAAAGTGTGATGATCATCATTATTAGAGCATTGTTCCAGTGAGGAAAGGATGATGGAGACTATGATTCCCCCACAAGTCGGGATGAGACTCCGGATGAAAAAAAGAGAGGCCAAAGAAGCCCAAATAAAAAAAAGAGGCCATAAAAAAGAGAAGGCCCAAATAAAAAGAAAAAATAAAAATGAGAGAAAAAGAGAGAAGGGACAATGCTACTATCCTTTTACCACACTTGTGCTTCAAAGTAGCACCATAATCTTCATGATAGAGAATCTCCTATGTTGTCACTTTCATATACCAGTGGGAATCTTTCATTATAGAACTTGGCTTGTATATTCCAACAACGGGCTTCCTCAAAATCCCTTAGGTCTTCATGAGCAAGCAAGTTGGATGCACACCCACTTAGTTTCTTTTGTCGAGCTTTCATACATTTATAGCTCTAGTGCATTCGTTGCATGGCAATCCCTACTCACTCACTTTGATATCTATTGATGGGCATCTCCATAGCCCATTGATACGCCTAGTTGATGTGAGACTATCTTATCCTTTTTGTCGTCTCCACAACCACCATTCTATTCCACCTATAGTGCTATGTCCATGGCTCTTGCTCATGTATTGCGTGAAGATTGAAAAAGTTTGAGAACATCAAAAGTATGAAACAATTGCTTGGCTTGTCATCGGGGTTGTACATGATTTAAATATTTTGTGTGGTGAAGATAGAGCATAGCCAGATTATATGATTTTGTAGGGATAGCTTTCTTTGGCCATGTTATTTTGAGAAGACATGATTACTTGGTTAGTATGCTTGAAGTATTATTATTGTTATGTCAATATTAAACTTTTGTCTGGAATCTTATGGATCTGAATATTCTTTCCACAATAAAGAAGATTACATGGATAAATATGTTAGGTAGCATTCCACATCAAAAATTCTGTTTTTATCATTTACCTACTCGAGGACGAGCAGGAATTAAGCTTGGGGGTGCTGATATGTCTCCAACGTATCTATAATTTTTGATTGTTCCATGCAATTATATTATCTGTTTTGGATGTTTATGGGCTTTATTATGCACTTTTATATTATTTTTGGGACTAACCTATTAACCCAGAGCCCATAGCCCAGTGCCAGTTTCTGTTTTTTTCCTTGTTTTAGAGTATCACAGAAAAGGAAAATCAAACGGAGTCCAATTGACCTGAAACTTCACGGAACTTATTTTTGGAATGGAAGCAATCCAGAAGACTTGGGGTGTACGTAAGGGAAGCAACAAGGAAGGCACGAGGCAGGGCGGCGCGCCCACCCCCCTGGGCACGCCCTCCACCCTAGTGGGGCCCTCGTGCCCCCCTGACGTATTTCTTCCTCCTATATATACCAATATACCCTAAAACCATCGGGGAGAAGAATAGATCGGGAGTTCCGCCGCCAGAAGCCTCCGTAGCCACCGAAAACAAATCTAGACCCGTTCCGGCACCTTGCAGGATGGGGAAATCCCTCTCCGGTGGCCATCTTCATCATCCTGGTGCTCTCCATGATGAGGAGGGATTAGTTCTCCCTCAGGGCTGAGGGTATGTACCAGTAGCTGTATGTTTGATCTTTCTCTCTCTCTCTCTCTCTCTCTCTCTCGTGTTCTTGAGGTGGTACGATCTTGATGTATCACGAGCGTTGCTATTATAGTTGGATCTTATGATGTTTCTCCCCCTCTACTCTCTTGTAATGGATTGAGTTTTCCCTTTGAAGTTATCTTATCAGATTGAGTCTTTAAGGATTTGAGAACACTTGATGTATGCCTTGCGTGGGATAACTGTGGTGACAATGGGTTATTCTATTGATTCACTCGATGTATGTTTTGGTGATCAACTTGCGGGTTCCGCCCATGAACCTATGCATAGGGGTTGGCACACGTTTTCGTCTTGACTCTCCGGTAGAAACTTTGGGGCACTCTTTGAAGTACTTTGTGTTGGTTTGAATAGATGAATTTGAGATTGTGTGATGCATATCGTATAATCATACCCGCAGATACTTGAGGTGACATTGGAGTATCTAGGTGACATTAGGGTTTTTATTGATTTGTGTCTTAAGGTGTTATTCTAGTACGAACTCTAGGATAGATCGATCAGAAAGAATAACTTTGAGGTGGTTTCGTACCCTATCATAATCTCTTTGTTTGTTCTCCGCTATTAGTGACTTTGGAGTGACTCTTTGTTGCATGTCGAGGGATAGTTATGTGATCCAATTATGTTATTATTGTTGAGAGAACTTTCACTAGTGAAAGTATGAACCCTAGGCCTTGTTTCCTAGCATTGCAATACCGTTTGTGCTCACTTTTATCATTAGTTACCTTGCTGTTTTTATATTTTCATATTACAAAAACATATATATACCATCCATATTGCACTTGTATCACCATCTCTTCACCGAACTAGTGCACCTATAAAATTTACCATTGTATTGGGTGTGTTGGGGGCACAAGAGACTCTCTGTTATTTGGTTCCAGGGTTGTTTGAGAGATACCATCTTCATCCTACGCCTCCCACAGATTGATAAACCTTAGGTCATCCACTTGAGGGAAATTTGCTACTATCCTACAAACCTCTGCACTTGGAGGCCCAACAACATATACAAGAAGAATGTTGTGTAGTAGACATCATTGAGTAAGTTATGGGAAACCTTTCCATGATGGGCTATCAGATGTAGGGGATTGTAGGTGTACCGGCCTATCTATCGGTTAAGGGGACCTCTTCGGAAAGACTGTGTCTCGGTCATCCGTTTCTCAAACACCCTGTAGTGCAAGAAATCCAATGGAGGAGATCGAGTCTTGTGGGGAAAAGTGCGCAAAACTCTGTAGAGTGTATAAACTAATCATGGTTAGCCGTGTCCCCGGTTATGGACATCTTGAGTATCTGGTTCTTGGATTATCATATGGATCTCATCACTCTAAATAAATTTGGTTGGTTGATAATTACTTTTTAATTGGGATTGAGTTGGAGGAACCTTCTCAATATTGTTCAACTACCGTGATAGTTAAATAAAATATATTCCTTTGTTGTAGGGAAAAATTGGCTTTTCGCAAAACATATTAACCATACAGCTTCCACCAGCCATATATGCATGTAGTGATAGCATTTATCTGTTGATTACTCTCCTGTGTTACATTGCCAACATATTCCATGCGCTGATCCGTTTTGGGCTGCAACGTACTTTTCAGACAAGGAGTAAGGTTCGCTAGGCCGTGTCATGCACTCAGCTATGCCGTTGGAGTTGATGGACTCACTTTATCTTCCAAGCCTTCCGCTGTTATCGTATTAGATGGCCTTAAGCCATATCTATTGTAATAAGTTCTCTCTTGAGACATTCGATGTAATAAGTGTGTGATTGCCACTTGATAACCCACAAGTATAGGGGATCGCAACAGTTTTCGAGGGTAGAGTATTCAACCCAAATTTATTGATTCGACACAAGGGGAGCCAAAGAATATTCTCAAGTATTAGCAGCTGAGTTGTCAATTCAACCACACCTGGAAACTTAATATCTGCAGCAAAGTGTTTAGTAGCAAAGTAATATGATAGTAGTGATAATGGTAGCAAAAGGTAACAATAGTAAAAGTAATGTTTTTGGTATTTTGTAGTGATGATAGCAATAGCAACGGAAAAGTAAATAAGCGGAGAACAATATATGGAAAGCTCGTAGGCAATGGATCGATGATGGAGAATTATGCCGGATGCGGTTCATCATGTAACAGTCATAACCTAGGGTGACACAGAACTAGCTCCAGTTCATCAATGTAATGTAGGCATGTATTCCGAATATACACTACAAAAAAATACACTTCCGTGATGATACATGTTTGTCACAGTAGGTCGCGTTTTTTGTCATGCATGTACATCCATGACAAATTTATGACACAATCAAGATAGTCATACCTGTGCTATCGTAGAAGTGTTCCATGACATTACCAAAATTATCATCACGGAAGTGTCCACTTCCATGACGATAAATCACGCGTCACAGAAGTGCTTTCGTCAAGGGTGACCGACACGTGGCATCCACCGTAACGGAACACCGTTAAGCTATCGGGTCGGGTTTTGGATCTGATAACCCGTTAACAACCCTGACCAATGGGGATTTTCCACATGTAAAATCATCATTGGCTAGAGGAAACACGTGTCGGCTCATCGTTGGGACAGATGTCATCCACTCACTGGACAGAAGGCGCCTATAATACGTTGACACATGGCATGACCCAACAGTGGCCCATTCCTGTGAAAAGGCCGGCCCGTTTGACTTGGTCAAAAGCTGGCGGCCCGGCCCATGGAAAGCCTGTTAACGGCTTGTTCGCATATAGCCTATTTACAACCCGCTAACCCAAGGCCCATTACGCCCTATCCGAATTAGGCCCAGTAGCATCATCTGGGCCATCCAATATGATTCCAGCCCGTTTTCACTTCTGGCCCATGTATAGCCCATGACGTCTTTCGGCCCATATGAGGCCCTTTGTAACTCTTGGCCCATTAGCGGCCCGTGCTGAAACTGGCCCGTAATGAACAGTGTATTACTTTACACCCATTAACGACCCGTGGTGAAACTGGCCCATAATGAACAGTGTATCACTTTATACCCATTAACGGCCCATTATTCCGTTGGGCCGTTTCTAGCCCAAGTTAACTTTCGGCCTTCTGAGGGCCCATTTATTCTTGGGCTCATTTGCAGCATTCGGTTACTTACGGCCCGTTACTATCATTTTCTGCTTGTGGGCCAAATTCAGCCCGTCATTACAGTCGGCCCGTTTGTGGACCGTTAGTCTGTTGGGCCATTTTCATAGCATCACCAAATACGACCTATTAACGGCCCGTTATGATCAGCCCATAAAACATATGATTTCCATTAAAGGCCCGTCTACGGCCCATTAAAGGCCCGTACAATACCCATAAATGAGTCGGCGGCCCATGGATCCTACGAGACGTCGAAGTCCCATGGATCCTACGAGACGTAGAAGGCCCATGGATCCTACGAGACGTAGAAGGCCCATGGATCCGACGGCCCGTGAAGGGCCATGGTCGGGCGAGTTGGCCCCCGTTTGAACGATATAGCATATTCAAAGAATTATCCTACTCAATACTATCACATCTAAAAAGCATACACTCTACAACAAAGAGATCAAGGCATAGAAAGGTAGAATAATCCTAGACCATACAATAAAGAAATTACAGCCGATTATACCCACTGGGCATTATGGTTCGGCACAGGTGATAATAAAGCATACACAAACAACAAATTACATACACTGGGAAAATACAACTCATACATCATGGACGCGCATCAACTTAACTCCATTTGAACTATAATCTCTTCAGAAAATAGGATTGGCCAGATTCAGATAGCACAAATTTCAGTCTGCAAAATCTCCAATTCCTTCATGGTTACCTCAGTGTCTTGTTTCATTTTTTAACTCATGCATCTAATACCTGCATGTCCAGTCTCAACTTGTTGATTATACGTTGACAATCATGTACACGTTGTCTTGCCACCTCTAGTTGATGCTCGAGAACATCAGCACATTCCAATTCCAATCCATAATCATTCGGTAACGGCCATGCCGCACTGCTCGCAGATCTTTGTGTTGATGTCACTTCATCCTGAAATGTTTCTGTAAGTACACATGACTAGGGCAAAAATATAGTTACAACAGTGAAGCGAACAAGACACTATTTTGTACTACATGGCAAAACAGGACTAACAATAATGTTACACGTCACTTTCAAAAAAAATGTTACACGTCATGAAGCATAAGCAGGTGATATTTTAAAAATTATAAAAAAGATAGTCTGTGCAGCCTGCATACAGAAATCCCTCTTAGCTCACCAGAGGAGCATGATGTTGGGGCCCAATCGAAAACACAGACAAGTTACAAATTTAGACAGCACGTTGCGTATAAGTAAGCAAGCAGTTGGCCATTCTGTGCCTCAATTAAAGTCTTAGGGAGCATAATGAACAGCAGAGGGTTTCATACAAACATACTACAGCAGGCAAAACTATGCAATCATTAGCGTAGTATAAACTAGATTGTGAGCCTCATGCAATAATAGTTGGTTAATAGACTTCAAAGCTTCAGGCACACTTCGGCAGAGTAATTAAATGGTAAGGCCTTTAATTATGTCAACTAATAGTGATACAAGTACCGAACATCAGGCATGATTATTTGGGCATCTCATTAACTGAGGACAAATAAAGCAATTGAAAAGAGAAAATTAACTATGCCTGAAACAAACAAGGAATTGAACTGTTGAGTTGCATACAGTGACTTACCTTAGCAGGTTGAAGAGGCTCAGCGCAGCTCCTACTTCTCTTGCAAGGCTCCTTCCTAACATCTTGTACTTGGAAATCCTCAATCTTATCTTCATTGCACCCCCTCTGCAAGGTGACACAAACTAGTTACTCGTCTCCTTGGAAGATAAATATGCATACTTTCCAGTCTGTGAACACAAAAGGATGAGATTATAACAAAACAACACCACATAATGAAACATGCCGCATCTCTTGCACTTGCACACAATGAAATGAGCATTTACTATGTCTGCACTATGTAAAAACTAGGCATACCTTCGAACTGGATCTCCAGGTACTCTTGGAGAGCCTACTGTAGTGTACAGCCAAACCTTTATGTCACCTATGAGTTAGACAAGGCCCCACTACAGCAGCCCTTAGTGTTTAAATCGTTGACAAGCTCTGTTAGAGTGTTAGGTCAAGAACAACAAGTAATCAAAGCAAACAGTCCTAGTATGGCTGGCTGGTGCAAACAAGCAATTGAACAGATGTGTGAGCAAATCTTACATATCAAGAAAAGAAGCAAAGAAGGAGGCTTAAATACCATCACTTGACTGACCAGATTTAAGGGGCATTTAAACATCATGTGCAACGTATGAACTAACATAAACATTGCATATTCCAGATTCTACAATGGAATGCACATGTATTAGGTTATGCCATGTATGATGATGCCTAAATGTACAGATAGCAGGCAGGAGTGATTCATCATTGCACGCACAATTGAATTGCAGGTTAAGGGCCAGTCCGATTCCGCCTTTCAGGGCATATTGTCAAAATAAGCCATAAAAGATGTAAAGAAGTCATTTTTGGGTTATGGGCTTGGGCTTAACTAATTTCTCTTTGGAGGGGGGTGTTTCGGGTAGAACCTCACTAAAAATTGAAGGGAAGGGAATAGTGAAATGACTCTGTTGTCTGCCTATATTACACTCAAAATGCAACTGCTGACGCCCGTGTCACACCTGACCCTCAAGTAAAAACAAACACACAAGCATTCATTGCCCTGCCCGCTTTCATCTCCTCTCCCCTTTCCCTCTACCTCGATCCCCTGCCTGCAGCACTAGGGTTCCTCCAGCGAGCCGTCGCCACTGGTCCCATCTGGCCTGGTCCTCGACGATGCTATGTCCAGCTAGGCTACATGGCTGGCGGGTAGGAGAAAATCTCCCTGGCTGCTCCTCCCTCTAGCGCCGCCCCTCATTCTCATGGTCTCCAGCAGCTGCTCCACTATGGTTCGTCCAACACACTACTCCGGCGGGCGCTGCACAACTATGGCTGATGCCACACTGCGGCAGAAGGCACCTTATTGCCCCTCCCCTCCTCCCAGACCATGGCCTTGAGGTGCTGTTGAAGGATGAGCTCATCCAACAAGGTGAGGATCTCCTCTGATTTTTTGCCAAATTTTCATTCTGATCCACTATACGATGAATTGCTATGAGCTGCTTCTGCTGCTGCTATATGATGCATTGCTATGAGCTGCTCCTTCTGATGCTATATGATGAATTGCTATGAGCTGCTGCTATATGATGAGTTGCTATGAGCTGCTGCTGCTATATGATGAATTGCTATGAGCTCCTTCTGCTGCTATATGATGAGTTGCTACAAGCTGCTCCTGCTGCTGCTATATGATGAATTGCTATGAGCTACTCCTGCTGCTGCTATATGATGAATTGCTATGAGCTTCTCCTGCTGCTGCTATATGATGAATTTCTATGAGCTGCTGCTGGTATATGATGAATTGCAAACTGCTGCTACTGTATGATGAGTTGCTATGAGCTGCCGCTGCTGCTATATGATGCTTTCAGGTGGTGCTGCTATACGATAATAACCATCCACTTGGACCATCGAATTTCAATAAATAATTGTTCTTCATTTAAATGTGGGTCATGCGTTATTCGTTTAAATTAGGCAATGGGATCTCTATGGAAAACAATGACCAAAGTAGATTGTGCCAAGTAGATGGTATCTTTGTATTTGCATTTTGAGCAAATAGTGATGGTCTGTTTTCCTATCATATTAATTACTGCACTGGGTTCAATTTGTGATGTTTGCAAGTCAAATTAATTTCCATATGGGCAGCAAATTAAAAAAATATAATGCAATCTAGACTTTCCACTGATCATACCAAAGATAAGCTGAAAACGCAATGAAAAGAACTAGTTGGCTTATTACATGGAGCTTATATTCACAGGTGCTTATTTTCTTAGGATAACTCGCAATAACTGTCCCTAAGAAACTTGGCTAATAGAACTGGCATACAAATAACATGTCATGATGATTGCAATGGAGGAGTGACATACCATAGCACACTGTATAGGCTCACCACTGCCTCTCCTTTTTTGCGATGTTCCATGAAATTGCCACATACATCTTGTACTTTTTCATTGTGTAACCCTATCTGCAAGTTGACACGGCTAATTTCAGACATCTCTACATGATACTACATTGCATATCCCTTGCGCATATTTAAACCACCAATTAACGATTGTGTGCGTACCACAAACTATCCATGACTCTATATGCTGGACTAGCAGGCACTCTAAGGGAGCCTAATGTAGTGCACTGGAATTCCTACATGCCACCTACGATTTTGTTAATGTACTGTCCCTGTTCCTAAATATATGTCTTTGTAGAGATTCCAGTATGGACCACATACAGATGTATATAGATGCATTTTCGAGTGTAGATTCACTCATTTTGCTCCGTATGTAGCCTATAGTGGAATCTCTAGAAGGACTTATATTTAGGAACGGAGGTACGAGGTAGTATCATGTATGACATCTACATATCTAATTTAGCAGCCAGTAGTAGAGATCATTGTCTGCACAAAGGGATTACTGGTCGAAAATCCTAGCAAAGCACGCTGGCAGGCACAGAACAATACAAGACAGAGAGACACGCCTACAAGATCATAGCAATGCCTCAGTCCAGGATCTTGGTTGGATAAGCTGTTAGATACAGAAGAAACATCGTCCTTGTAGTTTTTGCCAGCTGCATAACAGGTAACAATGACCGGTTAGTATATTTGAAGTACATCGGGCAGGTGATGCTGGACGGGTTTAAAGGTGACAAGTACCTAGGCCGTGGCGGGTGCTTGGCATCTCTCCAGACGGTGGGAATCAGGTTAGAAACATCGAGGGTGATGACACTGTGTTGGCTGTCAGGGTCCAGTAAGGAGATCTAGAACCGTCGAGTAGGGTGTTTGTGGAGCGGCTCCAGTAGGGTGGACTACGGTGTGGGCGAAGCGGATCTGTGGCCATGGAAGAGGGCATAGGTGAAGCTGCTCCGGTGGTTGGGTTAAGGATGGTGTCGACGACGCGGATCTGCGGTCGTGGATGGGGCGTTAGAAGCTGCTCCGGTGGTTGGGTTAAGGGTGGTGTCGATGATGCAGATCTGCGACCGTGGACGGGGCGTCAGAAGCTACTCCAGTAGGTTGGATGAGGGCGTGAGGAAGCGGATCTGAGGCCGTGGACTTGTGAGTTGGCAAAGCGGCCCCGGCAGGGTTGAGAATGGTATAGGCGAAGCTACTTCGGTAGGGTTGACGATGGTGTCGGAGAAGCGGCTCCGGTAGGGTTGAGGAAGGTGTCGGCAAAGCGGCTCTGGTAGGGTTGAGGAAGGTGTCAGCGAAGAGGATCAGAGGCCATCGATGGGGGCGTCGGTGGGGCGGCTTCGGGGGGTGCGGACGAAGCGTCTCTGGTGGGGAGTATTAATGAGCCGCTGCAGATGCGCGGTGGTTGACGAGAGTACCGACGAAGCAGATCCGGTGCCGTGGACAAGGCCGACACTGAATGGACTGTGGTACAGTGGTGGATGAGCAGTCTACTTGTTTCTAGGGGAGGTGGGAGGGGTAGATGCGGCCACAGAAGCAGATCCGGCGAGGTGGACGCCGCTGGCAGTGAATGGGCTATGGTACGCCGGTGGATGAGTAGTCTAGGGATTCGAGAGGGGAGGGGAGAAAGGGCGATGAAGTACGGACAGCGTGATGTAAGATGCTCTGGTGCTGTGGAGTTAGTCGTTTTTGCGGGAGGGGGAGAGGAAATGGGGGTGCCGTGTAGTGGGGAACTGGAAGTTACCAAAGTAGCCCCGACCTATCATGTAGATGAGGGAGGTATTGTAACTATTGGTCTCCGTGCACCAAGGACAAAAGGGGGATTTCGCATGCTAAAGACTAAGGTGGCGGAAATTTTAGAAGGAGGGAGGAGATTTTGCCGCACGCGGGATCGTTCGTATCCAATTTCAAATAATTTTGGACCGTGCTAGCGGGAAGGTCGTGCTAGACTGTGTACACGGGGCATGCGTCAGCAGTTAATAACTGGTGTGAAGTCCACCCCAGAAAAAAGATAATAACTCGGGATGATGCGCCGATAACTTGGACGTTCACACGGGCGCAGCCAATCGTATGGGTGTAGTGGCGCGTTCACAAAAAAGGGATCAAACGTTCAGCCTATGTATTTCTCGTGTAAATAGATAATTTAGTGCCATTGGTTATTTACTTTAAACATAATGCATTGACGTGTTAGTGTAGAGGCACACAAAAAGAAATGGATATTGTAGTCAGCTACTTAAAAGTGTTACCTCATATGATTACATAGCCTCCATTTCATAAATTGCGTACCCGTTGAATTCATATATGAATATTACATATATTACTTCAAAATAGAAACTTAAATCATCCAAGACTAATGAATTTGAATGCAAGAGTAACAATGGTGCATGTACATGATAGCTACATTGGTTGTTTGAAGAAACATCACTGTAACTTTGGCATGCACAACTGAAAAGGTTTATTTAAATAAAAAATAGTGATATGTGAGTGTCCAATCTTTATAGCGTTGAATCGATATTGTACCTTTGGCCACGATACGAAGTAGATATTGACTAATGTTCAAGCGATGCACGTCCACGGTCGCTAGATAGTGATACGTGAATGAATTGTGCAATCTCTCTCACACGCATACATATCTCATTTCCCTGTGGGCATCGGAATCACACACGCGCACTTCGTGTATTTCTCTCCCTCTGCCAGGGTTATTTTCGTCTTTCTACCCCGTCCTACAAGTCTCTCACACAGAAACAAACACGCTCTCTATGTCTAACACGCACACCCCTTTAATCCCGCCCACCCACAGCCACTAATGTCTCAAAGTATAATAATGTCTCTCACACATATGCTATCTACCTATCCCTTAATATAGCTAGATACGTGTCACACAAACCCCTTCTCCCTACTAGCAAGATGCCCATGCGTTGCACGGAACATCAAGATGCATTTGTATGAGAAGTTTATCTTGTGGGAGAAAAGGATGAACGCGGGAATGCCTTATTTGCAAATGCGGAGAGGCGTGTGGGTATCTTTTTGCAAATTGCCATAGTTTCCTTCCTGTCCATCTGATATAAATCGGATGGCCTATATTGCAGGATGACAGGAACACCATCATCACCAACTCTGTTTTTATAAGAGTAGAGATATGTGAGTGTCACTGCCCCCCCCCCACACCCACACTTCCCAACACCGAAGGAGTAGGGTGACACCTCGATCTTGATACTAATCTATCGACTGGCTTCTCTCTCAAACATACACACACACACACACTACCCGGCATTGAAGCAGTACGGTGGCACATTGATCTTGATAATAATCTATCTACTCCTCTTTCAAACACACACACACACACTCGCTAGTTGTGCCTCTGTGCCTACCGCGCACACTCTCGATATGTCTTTCTCTCCCTCACCCCCAACAATGACAACAGAAGGGTGACAACTCGATCTGATCATAATCTGTCAATTGGTTTCTCTTTGAAACATTGTGTCTCGGTGCCTCGCTCGGTAGCCCCCTCTATATGTAGACTTCTTGCGCGTGCACAGCTGTAGTGACGATGACGCTAAACCCAGTGTGCCTTGTTTTTACCGGCCTCATGTGATAGTTTTCACCCTGTTTTCTGTTAATTAACAAGGCAACCTTTTCTTTGTTACTACTAGTGAATCTGAAATCATTCGGGGCAGACATAAAATATATCATTCAACGCAATTATCGCAGCAACTATTTTAAAAGAAATTAGCTAGCTGCCCTGCGTTGCACGGAACATCAAGATGCATTTGTATGAGTAGTTTATCTTGTGAGAGAAAAGGTTGAACGAGGGAAGGCCTTATTTGCGAACATGGAGAGACGTGTGGGTATATTTTTGCAAAATTGCCATAGTTTCTTTCCTATCCGTTAGATATAAATCCGACGGCCTATATTGCAGGATGGCACGCACACCATCATCACCAACTATGTTTTCTACTCCCTCTGTCCAAAAATACTTGTCATCAAAATGGATAAAAAGAGATGTATCTGTTCTTGTGCAACGAACTGACCACTACATGTCATGTTTGATAGTCTCAAGTCATTAAAAGCATACAAGCCCCACATCTCTTCTTGGTTGATTCCTCTATTTATGTCAAAAATAAGAAACAACGTGAGAGTTAATGCACCACGCCTATGTGTTTACTATTTGGTTTTCGTAAGATGACTTAATACTCACCTAGACGGAGGGAGTATTCGATTTGACAGCGGGCGACGCAGTTCCCGATATGGTTTTCATGCAGACGAGGGAGGGAGTAGCGGTTCCTGATATGTTGAACGGCCAATGCATCCTCCTTCAATTAATGCATGAGGGAAGTAATGGGAGGAGGTCCGGGAAAAGAGGCTGCACGATGTGAATGCAATGCAGTTTGCCCTCATTGCCCTCATATAAAGGTGCCCCTCCATTCCAATGCATCTACCACATCGTACACACCTAAGCATTTGCCTAAGCACCTACACTAAGCGCAAAAGAGCTCACTCCAGACCCATGGCGGCGATGCGCGTGAGCGGCCAGCGGCTGCGCCAGATGGTCCACGACGCCGGCCTGCGGCATGGCACCGAGGATCGTGTTCAGATGGTATTGGAGACCGCTGGTGGATGGCCGCCGTTGATGCCAACTACGACTCTCAGTTGGACCAGATGATCGTTGCCACCAGCAACAAGTTCACCGTCCTCAAGAAGCTTGCAGACGACATCGCCGTACTCCTCCAGCTCACGCGCCCGCGCTCCTCATTGCCTGCCACCCTAATCGGCCTGCATGGCCGGAACCTCCTTCAAGCACTGGTGGCCCTGCGATTTCCCGCAGATGCCACGAAGAATGTCCACCTAGAGGTCGCGCTCGTTGCGAGGCGCCTCGCCCTGCAAGAATTCGTGGACCTACACATCCACGTGTACGAGCAAATCGTGTACATAGGTATCTACAAGGCCAGTGAGGACGCTACGACGTTAGCCTTCCTCAACCGGCTGGAAGCCTTGGATGCCTTTGCTGAGAAGCACCTCGACCTCGCCACAAAAGCCGCCGCTCCTTAGCCGCCGGTCGGTGGCCCTGCGCACTAAGTTGAGGAGGAGGAGGAGGTCGTACGTTCATGGATCCATCTTTCTTCTTGCCTTCTATAACCACCACTGCGATTGCATCATCGTGGCCTTAATTCTTATTGTGCTGTTGCATTCTCATTCCAGTCAATACGGACATGTGCGATCCCTTTGCTTAATTATATGCATCACTATAACTAGTACTCCATCCGTCAATTTATAAGTTGTGCTTACCTTTTCCATCAACTTCGTGCAATGCGCGGGCATCTTGCTAGAAACACTAGAATATGTCTATATAATCCATATGTGATAGTCCATTTGAAATCTCAAAAAAGACAAATATTTAGGTACGGGGGAGTAATATATTAGGAGTATATCAAAACAATAGTGATTTCTTTCAGTTTGTGATAAAATACTACTATTCTATTACTTTGGATCCGTCGCAACGCATGGGCACATTGCTGGTAAAAGGAAAAGGCCTGCCGAGTTCATGTCGCACCCCCACACGCCCGGGAATTGGGAGAACAACACGGCCCGTCCGGCACGACACATAGCTTACAGAAGGCGTGTTGCCTAGCATTTTCACTTTCATGTGGCACCGCTGTTGAGCAAACCGACACCCCGCCTACCGCCGGGTTGGAAAACAGAAACGAGGGGAAGATCTAGCTGTAGCACGGAAGCCAAGAAATTTGGTGTCAGACGGGGCTCGTTGATAGAGTAGGAGCATTCCATACTAGTACTACTCCTACTAGTACCAAGTCTGTACTCCTAATACTATATTACTAGTACTACCACTATACAACTAGTAGGTACGTGCACGACACAACATCGTAGGAACAAAAAATGGGAAGATCTTGTTTTGGGTGATTTATCTTTTTTTCAATCAACGTAGTATGAATAATATGATGTGGGGGGCATCCATGAAGCTTATGTGGCTTGGTTGCATGGCTACGGAAGGTTAGAGAAAAATAAATAGTTAATGTGTTTAGAGTGCACTCCACTAAATAGATATACTTTGGATCCATTGCAACGGACCGACACATCTATATATATACCCCCTATATAGTGTGTGAAAAACTTTGAAAGTTGGTCATTGGATCAAGCCAATCCGGCGGTACAAAGATGGCAATCCGAGCACTACTGTCCATTGGATATCATCCACCAGATTCTGCCACATGTATAATCTAGAAGACTCCATGGTTGAACTTAATTCATGACTAACTTTGCCACAACTAAGCTTTGGCAAAGTTATTAGTTCTTCAAAATGAGAGTCACAAGTTGGCAAGCCTAAGGGAATCTTGCCACATTTTTTGTGTGTATGTCATGTGGGGCCTTAGTGTGGCTTGCCTAAGGTGTGGCTTGAACCAAACACTCACCTAAATTAATCAAACTTGCCTAACCTTACATTCCACCAGATTTTGCCACATGTTAGAATCCAGAAAGCTCCACATGTAGAAGCATAATGCACAAACCACCAGAATCTCATGCGTGCAATGCACGTGTACCTTACTAGTACTAGTTGGTAGTAGTAAGAAACAAATTATAGTTTTGGCACGAGCTCGTACTGCGGGAGCACCACAAGGCCTACCGCAGGAGTTACATTTCCCTCTCGGGGCCCACGGGACCGAACTTCAGTGGCTTAGTGCCCGGCCTATGAGTCAATGACATGCGGACCTTAAATGCGTCTGGCCCACATGTCATTCTCATGGTGGTGGCGTGGTTTGTGACTCACTCGTTCGAGATGAACTGGCCAGTGGTGGCGTGGCCGTGGCGAGGGTGCCACAGCTGGGCGTCGGGGCGTTATGAGGTGTAGATGGCCACACCGGCGGGTACTACCTGTAGTACTCCCTCCGTTTCTTTTTACTCCGCATATAAGATTTGGTTAAAGTCAAACTACACAAAGTTTGACCAAATTTATATTAAAAAATATGAACATCTATAATACTAAAACTATATAGTATGAAAATATATTTCTTGGCGCATCTGATAATATTGATTTCTTATTGTGAATGTTTATATGTTTTAATATAAAGTTAGTCAAACTCTACAAAGCTTGACTTTGACCAAATCTTATATGCAGACTAAAAAGAAACAGAGGGAGTACATAAGTACTCCAACTGAGGATTGATGCCCGGGACGAAATGTGTCATAGCCGCTGGATGAAAATTCGATGGTGCAGGAGTACGAATCGGAGCACAGCAGCGGAGCAGGCAAACCGCGTCCAATCGGGTGTGTCTGTGGTAGAAAGTTGATGGTCGCCGCAGTTCAGCTGGCCCGCATGTCATGCACACAAAGGCAGAGGAGCGGTGGGACCGAGAGGGATGAGGGGCACGTCGGGGGGATGAGGATCCCCTGACGTGAACAATCCTACCATTCTGTCACTGACATGTGGGACCCATAAGCGTGGGTCCCACCTGCCAGCGAAGGAAAGGCAGGGCAAGGCAGTGATAGCCACGTTAGAGGATCCATGTCCACATCGGGGGACGTCGTGCCGTGGGTTGGAGCGGCGTCGTGGGAATCACGTGTGGGTGTGGAAGTGGTAGAAACAAGAAACATGATGGTCGCCGTGGTTCAACTTCCATGGACAAGCTGTCATGTCTGCTAACACATGTATATCAAAACTAGAGTGTTTATATTTCAAGCACGTGAACAAGTATTATTCTACTACTTTGGATCCATTGGCTTGCATATGTACGGGAGGGTACCAACATCAATTTGCACAACATTTACAACGGTGGCACCATTCCCGTAGATCCTTTGTCCAACATTGGGATCAGCCATGCAACGGGCCACTGCTTGAATTGGTACGATGGAACCACGGTGAGATTGAATAAGATAGCACGAACCTTGCACATGGCAGTCAAAGGCGGACCATGCTGTCTGCGGCCGATTTGTTGTCGTACGAGTAGGAAGACACTGTGCTCCTTTCTAACCGCATCTTCGCGGTGACAAACCAGGGGACTTATTTTGTATGGGACACATCCTACGATATACTCCCTCTCTTCCAGTTTATTTGTTTTGAATCTTTTCGTTTTATAAGTTTCAAATTCAAATTTAGAGCTCCCCATCACATGTTGAGATTACAATGTCCATTAAATCGTTGCATGCATGTATAGTAAAGAAACAAATCTCGAGTTTGGCATGTGTTCGTGCTGCGGGAGCACCACAAGCCCTGGCGCAGGAGTTACATTTCCCTCTCAGGGCCGTCGGGACTTAGCTTTAGCGCCTTACTACACCTACCTTTGAGTCAATAACATGTGGACCCGATAGGTGACTGGTCCACATGTAATGCTCCCGTAGGTAGAGGGGCAGTGGGGCCAAGATGGGTGAGCCGCAGGTCGGGGGACATGTGGTTTCATGGGTTCGAGCAGCGTCGTGGGAATCGCAGGTGGCTGTGGTAGAAAGTTGATGCTCGCCGCATTTTAGGTGGCCCACATGTCATGCACACAAAGGCAGAGGGGCAGTGCGGCCGAGAGGGGTGAGGCGCACGTCGGGGGGCATGGTGGCGTGGGTTGGAGAGGCGTCGTGGGAATCGCGATATGAAACATGATGGTCGCCATAGTTGAACTTCCATGGACAAGCTATCATGTCTACGAACACATGCACTGCATACCGATCACTGGAAGGAGTAGCAGAGAAAGCTATATATGCGGATAAATAGTTCCTTATAGTCAAGCAGACCCATGCTACTACTCTGTTCCAAAGACATGCACACCATTGAAATAGTCCATCTATATCAATATACACCGAGAGGGAATAATTTTTTTACAAGAGAGGAAATAGTTCATCCATCCATAATGCTCTCCTGCTGGTGCAGCCTTTTCTTCTTCTTCTTCTTCTTCTTCTTCTTCTTCTTCTTCTTCTTCTTCTTCTTCTTCTTCTTCTTCTTCTTCTTCTTCTTCTTCTTCTTCTTCTTCTTCTTCTTCTTCTTCTTCTTCTTCTTCTTCTTCTTCTCTTCTTCTTCTTCTTCTTCTTCTTCTTCTTCTTCTTCTTCTTCTTCTTCTTCTTCTTCTTCTTCTTCTTCTTCTTCTTCTTCTTCTTCTTCTTCTTCTTATTCTTATTCTTCTTCTTCTTCTTCTTCTTCTTCTTCTTCTTCTTCTTCTTCTTCTTCTTCTTCTTCTTCTTCTTCTTCTTCTTCTTCTTCTTCTTCTTCTTCTTCTCATTCTCTATGGGAGACGGCTTCGCAACAAGCTCTTTGGACCTTGCAGCTATCTCGAAACTCACACGGGCATCGAGGGCAGCATATTTTATCCGCTCGTACGTCAAGGGATAATTCTCCCATCCAGACGACCTTAATGCCACCGTCTTGTCACCCTTCTGAAGATTTGTACCGAGCACAAAATTTGCTACGTTGAATAGGGATAGTGTCTGTTTATCACAATCTTCTACAGGAATTTTGATTCTGGTTTGTAGGTCAGCGATGCTTTTCAAATCAAGGTTGTACGGCTCTAGCTTCTGTTTGTCCCCTTCGATGGCTGGCCCACAGAAGTATACGTCCCCCCGAGACAAGAAATCGTGAAGCTCACCTGGTATGGAGGGCGAGTGTATGATGTGGTACACCAAAACATCATCTTCATGGCACAACTGAAGGACGGGGCGCACTGGATCTTCCCAGGGGCATGCTCTGTGTACTCTGCATCGAGACCGATGACCCTCGTCTCTACCTTTTCGAGGGAGTTGGATACATTGTTGATCCACTGCCGAACAACCCTTGGGTGGACGGTGACGGTGGCAACTATGCACATCGAGCCTTCGACGAGAACACGTTGGACGCTAAAAACCTGCATCTCGATCTCTATCGCCATTTGGAACCGCTGGAATGGAGGGCTATGGTTTGGAGAATTAGGATTAGATGGCTAGTCTAACTGAAGTAGTAGATGATTATTTAAAGAGGTTAAAACAATGTGAACGCAGTGGGGTTTGGATGCAAATGAAGACAAAGGGGAGGTGATGAAGCCGAGGAGAATCGGTTCTTGATGGAGAAGTAAATGGGAGAAGTGGCGTGCAGGCAGTTGATTAGACGGCTAGGTAGACTAAACGAAAAAGCTATGTGGGTAGACTGATGAGTCATACTTGTTCGTGTACGTGCCCATCCTTCCTGATAGGTGGGACCTATGCAAACAGATAAAAAATGTGTCATAGTTTTTTGAGCGCGTGAGTGGGAGACACAACATTCTCTGGTTAAGGAATACTCCCTCCGTTTAGGTGAGTATAAGTCACCTTATGAAAATCAGGTTTTCCCAAAACCTTTAGGCGTGGAGCATTAACTTCCTGCTCAATCCCCTCCTAGCCTCGTTAGCCAGCGTTCTCTTCCTCTGCTGCCGCGTTCTACCTTTCCATTTTCCCTCTTCTCAAGTGTGGAATGATCTGCATGCCGTCCTTGATGCACCAGAACAACCACTGCATGCATAGCGGCAGGGCGTTGATTGGGCATGCACGAGAATTTGGTTTTGCTTGCAATATGGATGATACTTGAACGATGAAGTGAACAGGCATGCTAGCACGGGAGACCTATTTCCGCTATACAATACTGTAGTACTCATGTTCCTACTACTACTAGTAGTAGTAAAACTGTGGTACACTTGATGGTCAAAATACTATTCATCCGGTCCTCACAGTGAAGTGACAACACCCTGCGCCTGACACTAGTCCAGGCGGCGTGTTCGTGTTACCAAAGTCAGCCTCACCCTATGCACTGTGCAGTCTGTCACCGCCGCTGTACAGCACATTGGCGCCTCGCCTTGTCTCCCTCTCCGCTCCCATAGCACCACTCCATCTTCATCTCCTTCTCCGTCTCCGTCTCCATCTCAGTGTGCCCCCGTGTATCGTCGCCTCACTCACCTCCCCTAGTACCACTATTCCCTCGCTAGCCGCTCTAACACCGACATCCTTCTCCCCCGTAAATCAAGCCCCCTTCCAAACTCCACCATGGCCGAACGCGAACCACATAGCATCCATATGAGCCGCGATTGGAGCAATCTCCCCAGTGACATCCTCGACCTCTGTTGTTCGTGTATGGATATGTTGAGCGCCCTGTGGCTGGCTACATGCTCGAGGGACATGCACACGGCCATCGTCAAAGCGAGGCCTAAGCTTTTCAAGACACCCTGCTTGCTGCTATCTGGTCTTGCGAGATTGGCTCACCATGATACGAAGGCGTGCATGATGCCCCTCGACTTCAATCCGATGTCCATTAGCCGAAACTTCTTTGCAGGTATGTAGTGGGTCGCCGTACATCATTTCCCTTGACATCGATCCGATCACCATTGCCCGAAACTTCTTGGCAGGTATGTACTGGGTCGGCATGAACTCCCACTGGATGGATACCTTCAGAGAAGACAGTAAAAAGTTGGTGCTCGTGAACTTCCAGACCTCCCATGAGATTATCCTTCCTCCGTTGGATTATATAGAGTATTACCATCGCAGTCCAAGTCATCTAGATTACTATGTCAGTTGGACAGACCTTGTTTTGCAGAAGATTGTAGAAACATGCACCACACTGTTGGTTTCATCTAACCATACATTAGGGAAGTAAATGTGCATATGGAGAACTCTATATTTGGAAGTAGTGAAATCCTGCAATGCTTACCATGTGTACATACCTATATTCGCCCTTCAGCAATCAATGGCTAGAATAATATCCTGACGAAATTTTTGCCCGCAGAACACGAGTATATAACAATGCATGGTCTGTTAGTTACCTTGAAGAATTTATTTGTGAGGACAGAAAATGATTACATAACATGCATGACATGGTAGTTTCCTGTGAAGAATCGATTGCGAGATAACATGAGTGTAACCATGCATGGCACTTCTATATTTCTGAGCCCAGTATACATTTCCCTGTATTTTCCTCCCAGTTCCAATAGGGACATATCAATGCTGCTTCTTGCATTATCCTACTCATACTCTGAACAATGCTGATCTTACATTAACAATGCTTGTCCTTTTTGATATGATGCAGTGTCCCTATAGTTATTGCCCTTTGTAATCACACCACCTTTGCCAAAAACAGGGAAGCACAACTGGTTCCTTGCTTGATCAGACGACGGCAAAAGACTAATGATCATTCAGATACATGAGCCGGAAAAGTTATATTGCAAAAAACCCAATGTATACAAGCACCGTGTAATACGTGAGTATCCGGACAGTGGCTGTTACGTCTATGAGCAGGATACCAGCTTGATGGGGCCTTTAGGATTTTTTAGTTGGAGGCGGTTAAACAGCCATGGTTCATATTCTCTATTTCTAGGACTCAATTATCCGATTAACCAGGAGATCACCGTTGGCAAGGACCTTGATGGCAGAGAGGCTCTATTTGCTATGGAAAACTGTGTCTACACGGCGAGCCCTAGGAGTTCGGGAGCAAACTCCCTTGATTGTCAACGATACAGCCTGTAGCCAAAAGAAGGTGAGAATGACAAAGGCATCTGGATTAACTTTGATCCTTGGATGTCTCAATTACGATAGGCAGTGATGTGGTTCAAGCCTTCAGGTTAATAGGTAATTGGGCCGTTGCATCGAAAGGGTGGAGTACTGGTGTCTACGGATCACTGGTTGCTAAAGCAAGGCTGCAAATTATGATGGTGTTGGATCATCTCTTCGAATGACTTTGTTGTCTTTGCTGCTGGTTCTGGATGGGTAGTTCTTTCTTCTGTTATGCATATTCCTTGTCATTTGGTCATCCTCATCTATGTCACTCTTACTATGTAATAGTTGCTTCTGTTTAGAATGTCATTCTCGTCTGGATCACGAGAGTCTAAGCACTGTAGATGGGTGCGTTTTGGTGGTGTAGCAAGACTTCTTATGAACTATCATGTCTTGCTGTTTATGTTAGTAGTAGTCACTAGTCAGTGTTTGAATGTTGTATATATCACTGTTTCGAACTGTTTATTGTCTCGAACTACTGGTGGGCTAAATGAGGGCATCACCATTCTCCAGTGTTCAGAGTATATCTCATTTTTTCAAGTTATATAATTTGAGCTCAGTGTCTTTTCGATGATGTACACTTGTTTGGGCCAGTGAGGTGTCGTTGAATATGGGCCGAGTAGCAACGCAATGCCAAACCGGCCAATTATGAGTCTCAGGCCGGGCTCTCAAAAGATCCTGAAAAAAGGCCGGGCTCTCCAAAAAAGAAAGAATAAGGACTCTTAGGCCGACATGTGGGCGCTACCGGTGTTTTCGTGCGCTTGCGCGCCGAGAGCATATTGGCGCATGCTCGAAATTCATGCTACCTTTTCATCCCCAGTCTCCCGCCCCTCCCCCACCTCTGGAATCTTGATTCCTACTCGAGTTCCCCCAAATCCCCCTCCTGTACTCCCTGTACTCAAGCGCACTATCATGTCGCCGGTCAACGCGGATCTCCGAGCCAGAGATCCTGAGGTCCGTCCTGCCTTCGGTCGCTGTGTGCTGTCGCTCAACAGTGGCATGGCGACACTTGACGACCAGTTTGCCGGCAAAGTGCTGATGATAACCATCAACGGCGACCGGCCTCCCGTCTCGCCGGACGACCTTGTCAAAGCTCTTGGCATTGCACACGGCACCCAAATAAGTGACTTGCTCGTCGAAGTCTATCCACCACCGGCTGATTTCTTCGTCAGGTTCTGGACAACTTTCGTCTGTAGTCGTGTGTTCGAATCTTCCTGGCGTTTGTTCTGCGATGGCGCGCTGGTGAGCTTTCATCGGTGGCACCCAGGATGGGGCTCGGTGCCATCTGAGCTTGAGTTTTTAACAAAGCTTACCTTCCACGGCATGCCTCGACGTGCTTGGAACAGCGAGTCCATGAATGAGCTTATCAACGACCTTGGAGGTGAGCTCGTAAGTATGTTTGTTCCTCCAGACAGTTGGGCTCTGACGGTTATGGCATGGATGAAGAAGCCGTCCACCATACCGAAGGTGATTGGTGTTGAGATACCAGTGCAGGAACCAGGGTTGAACTATTCGTCGCCACCAAGGCCGCCGCGGACCACATTAGGGATGTACTTGTATCGAGTGTTCATGCATGTCGAAGAAGTGGTCAATCCATCAATCGAAGTCCTGCCGCCGCCGCTGGTGTCAGGGTCCGTCGACGACATCCATTACAGGAGGCAATGTTAGACTTTCCCCGTGTTGCTCGGAACGATGGATGGCACAGGGCCTACTCCATTGCGCGGCGGAGGCCACTGCTTCTTTGAGAGAAGAGGCAGTGCTGGTTGCCTGGATGTGCTCTAATTTGAGGTAAGAACTGAATCTTGTCAGATACTAGTTAAATCCGAGCTAGGGGTGTGAAGAACTGATATGCCAGTACATTTGATTGTGACATGTTCTAATTTTGTACCTGATTTTTTTAGAAAGGGCTGTACGTCAACTTAATGTGCTAGCAGAACTTATTGTGTTGTCTGTCTGTTTTCTTTGCAGAACATTCAAGATATTTCCCCGTCATTGATAAAGATGATGAACCGTTATGTACGACTTCGTTGGTTTCAACATAGCCCTTCCCGTAGTGATCCACTGCTTCCATCATGATTGTGCTGCATGCGTGAAATTTTTGTATGCAAGTTCAGTGTGCTATGATGTTCTATATGATTGTGTCAACTATATAAGTTTTTACTAAGCATCAACAATGCATATGGCTGAAAGATGTATTTACGAGCATCGACCGATGGGTCTCTCTCTCTATCTCTCTCTCTCTCACACACACACGCGCGCGCACACGCACAAGTGGGACCCGTTGAATTATTTATTTGCTCGTGACAGCTTTTAATTAGGTTCCACTGTAATCTAACTTTGTCTTAAGTTATTAATTGAGCTCAGTGACTTCAAAAAGTTGTACAGAAGCCTTGTTTGGGCCTTTCTGGCGTCGCTGAATGTGGGCTGAGTAACCATGTTAGGTTGTATTGTACTACACAGACCTTTTTTTCAACATCAACAATGCAACTGGGCCGACAGTTGTACACAATATCCGGGTCAACTTGTTATTCTCCGCCCCGCTGGGCTGCAAACTTTCCTAGGAGGTATGCATTAGGCTTAACAAGAAAATGGACTTTAAGAAATAATAAATGGGATGTAATTATAATAACTGGACAGTTACTATGCACCAAACACGTAATTAGTTTGAAAAATATATTATTTTTGGAATTTGAAAATTTTAATTTCATTACTTGTTGCGCGCGCAATATTTTGTTGGATTTTAACGTAATACAACTTTATTTTGAAATTATATTTAACCTGACTAGAAATGTCGGATAAAAATATTTCGGATCCCATCAAAATGTGGGAATTTTTTTGAATTCTGTTTTGAGCGGTTGTTTGAAATTATTAATCGTTGTCCTAGCTAGAAGTTGGGCTGTACTATTAACAAACTGTAAATGGGATGTAGTAAATTCCATTAGAATTAAAAAATGGGCTATACATTCTTACAAATCGCAAATTAGCTATATGTTCTCTGCCAAATCCGAGCTGTGGGCCTACTAAGTTGACGCGTACCAAGGGCTTTGTCAACTTAGTCAATATAAACGATTCTAGCTGCAGTGATCGTACGATGTCCATCCAACGGCCGTAGTGCTTCTTCAACCTCTGGTTTTCTTGCTCCAGCCGCCCAAAGCAGCACCGATCATGTTGCGTGCTCCTGCCTCCCGTGGCCGGCTGTGATGCCGCGGAGGCCTCACCGCCCCGTACTACTCCCACCGCTGGCCAGGCCATCCCTCTACTCACCCACACCCCCTGTTATTCTGCGGCGACGGCAGCCTCACACCGCAACCGAACCAGTGAACCCTCGTACTCCTCTCCACGCGGGCTTCCACTGATGCGTCTTCCCCGGCTCCGCGTCGTCACCTTCCTAGGCCTCGCCATCGTCCAGACCATCGCCCTGGTGCTCTCGGCGCGGCGTGGTCAACGTGGTCAACGATCGACTTCCATCGGAAGAGTACTCTACGTGGAGAGGCTGACAGCTGGGTCCAGGCGGCCGCAAGGAAGTGCCTCCATATTACGTGCAAAATAATTATTCTTCCACCTGACAGCAGGGACCCACCGAACGGGCCACCTTATTTCGCGAAAAAATGTTTCCCCCTGACTGTTGGGACCCACCGGACGGGCCAGCGTATTGCACGAAAAAACGTCCCCCCCCCCGCCGTCAGCTCGGACCCATCGGAAGTGCCTCCTTATTATGCACAAAAAATGAATACTCCCACTGCTAGCTGGGACCCAGCATGGTGGGAGGCTGACTTGTGGGCCTACTAAGTTGACTGGGACGGGGGCTTTTGTCAACTTTAGTCAATATGAACGATTCTAGCTCCAGTGACCGTACGAAGTGCATCCAACGGCCGTAGTGCTTCTTCAACCTCTGGTCTTCTTGCTCCAGCCGCCCAAAGCAGCGCCGGTCGTGCCGCATGCTCCTGCCTCCCGTGGCTGGCTATGCTGCCACGGAGGCCTCACCACCCCCTACTATTCCCACCGCTGGCCAGGCCCTGCGGTGACGACAGCCTCACACCGCAGCCGAACCAGTGAACCCTCGTACTCCTCTCAGCGCGGGCTTCCACTGCCGCGTCTTCCCCAGCTCCCCGTTGTCCCCTTTCTAGGCCTTGCCATCGTCTACCGCCCTGGTGCTCTCGGCGCGGTGTGGTCAACATGGTCAAGGAACGACTTCCATCGGATGTGGACTGTACGTGGAGAGGCTGACAGCTGGGTCCACGGCCGCAGCAAGGAAGTGCCTCCTTATTACGCGGAAAATAATGATTCCTCCACTTGACAGCTGGGACCAACCAGACGGGCCACTGTATTTCGCGAAAAAAACGTTTCCCCATGGCTGCTGGGACCCACCAGCTACATCTTCGCACACAAGGAAGTGCGTCCGGGCAAGAAAAACGATTCGCCCCCCTGACTGCTGGGACCCACCAGCTACATCTTCGCAGGCAAGGAAGTGCCTGACAGTCGGGACCCACCTGGTCGAAGCATACATAGCGTTTTCATTCTGGTCGCGAACGTGTACATACATATATACTGGTGGATGTAGAGGTGCGCACGTGTCGTAGTAGAGGCGTGTACGTGTCGTAGTAGAGGTGCGCACGTAGCATGTACACGTACGTACAACGGCCGGGGTGCAAGAAAGAAAATACGGCCACATATGTGTACATACGGGCGGGGTCTCGAACGCCTACTCGTGCATACGTACAGCCATGGCTCGTGTACATGGCTGGGTCGGAACGGAGAAACATCGTCGTTGTCGTCTTCATGGGGAGGCAACGGAATGCGTCGTGTTCATGGGGAGGCAACGGAATGCGTCCTGTTCATCGGGATGCAACGAAACGCGTGGGAGCCAACCGGCTGGGTCGGAACAGAATGCGTGGTCGTGTTCATCGGGAGGGCTTGGAGGGAACAAGTGATGGAAACGAGGCCTAGCGTACCGCACAACGGAGGAAACGGACCTCCTACGTTCAGAACGGGGCCCTGTTGATCGGGAGGGGTCTGGCATACCGCAAAACGGAGGAAACGGACCTCCTACGGTCGAAACGGGGGTCCTGTTGATCGGGAGGGGTGTGGCGTACCGCAAAATGGATGAAACGAACCTCCTACGGTCGAAACGGGGGTCCCGGTAATCGGGAGGGGTGTGGCGTACCGCAAAACGGACGAAATGGACCTCCTACGGTCAAAACGGGGGTCCTGTTCATCGGGAGGGGTGTGGCGTACCGCAAAACGGGACTCCACGGGATACTGTTCATCTCCACCGTCGAGCTCCTCCAGCCTCCACGGGCTACTGTCGACCTCCTCCAGCCTCCATGGGCTCCTGTTCATCCAGCCTCCACCACGCGCTACTCCACCTGCTACTGTTCAACCACCCCCCCACCGTCTACTGTTCATCCAGCCCTCGACACCACGGGGTCCTGTTTAACCACCCCTCCACCGTCTACTGTTCATCCAGCCCTCCACCACATCACGGGGTCATGTTCATCCATAGGAAACGCCACCGCTCATTGTTCATCCAACCCCCCTACAACGCTCACTGTTCATCCAATCAATCGGCTTCAGTTAGCAGTAGTAGGAATGAATCGCTCGATCGGGTTCAGTTAATAGCCATCGGTCGATCGCTCGGGTTCAGTAACGCG
This sequence comes from Triticum aestivum, assembly GCF_018294505.1. NCBI lineage: Eukaryota > Viridiplantae > Streptophyta > Magnoliopsida > Poales > Poaceae > Triticum > Triticum aestivum. The sequence goes on from NC_057812.1 coordinate 602,798,035, forward strand.
TAGCCTGCAGTGCAATCAATCGGGTTCAGTTAGAGCCCAACGCCTCGCTCGGGTTCAGTTAGAGCCAACGCCTCGCACACACGCGCCTACGTGTACGAGATAAATGCGCATCGCTCGGCCCCCGACCTCCCACCGTAACCGGGAACTCCCCGAAATTTTCCTCCCCCTCGCTTCTACCACGGTTTTTTCCGTCATGGACGGCCCAAAGAATGTCATGCAGCTGCGTCTCCGGGCCACCCAAGACGAAAAGCCCATTTTCTGTCATGATTTTTTGTCATAGAAGTAGGAGCCCACCACATCTATGATGATACCGGGTTTTGTCACAATTATCGTCATAGAAGTGTCATATGTATGACATAATTTTTTTTCGTTCGGCCTAAAATGTCACGGATATGTCTTTTTTTGTAGTGATAGTCATACGTGCTTATGGAAAAGAACTTGCATAACATCTTCTGTCCTACCCACCCGTGGCAGCGGGGTCCTTACGGAAACAAAGGGATATTAAGGCCTCCTTTTAATAGAGAACCGGAACAAATCATTAACACATAGTGAATACATGAACTCCTCAAACTACGGTCATCACTGGTAAGTATCCCGATTATTGTCACTTCGGGGTTAACAGATCATAACACATAATATGTGACTATAGACTTGCAAGATAGGGTCAAGAACACTCATATATTGATGAAAACATAATAGGTTCAGATCTGAAATCATGGCACTCGGGCCCTAGTGACAAGCATTAAGCATAGCAAAGTCATAGCAACATCAATCTCAGAACATAGTGGACACTAGGGATCAAGCCCTAACAAAACTAACTCGATTACATGATAGATCCCATTCAACCCATCACTGTCCAGCAAGCCTACGATGGAATTACTCACGCACGTCGGTGAGCATCATGAAATTGGTGATGGAGGATGGTTGATGATGACGATGGCGATGGATTCCCCTCTCTGGAGCCCCGAACAGACTCCAGATCAGCCATCCCGAGAGGTTTTAGGGCTTGGCGGCGGCTCCGTATCGTAAAACGTGATGATTTCTTCTCTCTGTTTTTTTCTCCCTGAAACACAATATATGGAGTTGGAGTTGGAGTCGGAGAGGCAACAGGGGGGCCACGAGGTAGGGGGCGCGCCCTAGGGGGGCAGGCACGCCCCCACCCTCGTGGACAGGTGGTGGCCCCCCTAGCCTTCATCTTTTGCAGGTATTTTTCATATTTTCTGAAAAGTTGCTCCGTGAATTTTCAGGTCATTCCGAGAATGTTTGTTTCTGCACATAAATAACACCATGTTCATTCTTCTGAAAACAGCGTCAGTCCGGGTTAGTTCCATTCAAATCATGCAAGTTAGAGTCCAAAACAAGGGCAAAAGTGTTTGGAAAAGTAGATACGACGGAGACGTATCAACTCCCCCAAGCTTAAACCTTTGCTTGTCCTCAAGCAATTCAGTTACAAACTGAAAGTGATAAAGAAAAACTTTTACAAACTCTGTTTGCTCTTGTTGTTGTAAATATGTAAAGCCAACATTCAAGTTTTCAGCAAAGATTATAACTAACCACATTTGCAATACCGCATAGGTCCCAAGTTTACTCATATCAATAGCATAATCAACTAGCGAGCCATAATAATAAATCTCGGATGACAACACTTTCTCAAAACAATCATAATATGATATAACAAGATGGTATCTCGCTAGCCCTTTCTGAGACCGCAAAACATAAATGCAGAGCACCTTTAAAGACCAAGGACTGACGAGACATTGTAATTCATGGTAAAAGACATACAGTCAAGTCATACTCAATGTAAATTAACAATAATGAATGCAAATGACAGCGGTGCTCTCCAACTGGTGCTTTTTTAATAAGAGGATGATGACTCAGCATAAAATTAAATATATAGGCCCTTCACAAAGTGAAGCAGGGATTTGTAGAGGTGCCAGAGCTTGGTTTTGAAACATAGGTGAATAATATTTTGAGCGGTATACTTTCATTGTCAACATAACAACCAAGAGATGGCGATATCTTCCATGCTACACACATTATAGGCGGTTCCCAAACAGAATGGTAAAGTTTATACTCCCCCTTCCACCAACAAGCATCAATCCATGGCTTGCTCAAAACACGAGTGCCTCCAACTAACAAGAGTCCTAGGGGAGTTTTGATTGCAATTATTTTGATTTAGTTTGCATAAAGTATGGGACTGGGCATCCCGGTGACCAGCCATTTATCTCGTGAGTGAGGAGCGGAGTCCACTCCTCTTGAGAATAACCTGCCTGACATGGAATATACAAACAACCCTAGTTGATACATGAGCTATTCGAGCATACAAAACAGGATATTTATTTGAAGGTTTAGAGTTTGGCACATACAAATTTACTTGGAACGGCAGGTAGATACCGTATATAGGTAGGTATAGTGGACTCATGTGGAATAACTTTGGGGTTTAAGGGATTGGATGCACAAGTAGTATTCCCACTTAGTACAGGTGAAGGCTAGCAAAAGACTGGGAAGCGACCAGTTAGAGAGCGACAACAGTCATGAACATGCATTAAATTAATCAACACCGAATGCAAGCATGAGTAGGATATAATCCACCATGAACATAAATATCATGAAGGCTATGTTGATTTTGTTTCAACTATATGCGTGAACATGCGCCAAGTCAAGTCACTTAAATCATTCAGAGGAGGATACCACCCTATCATACCACATCATAACTATCTCAATAGCATGTTGGCACGCAAGGTAAACCATTATAACTCATAGCTAATCAAGCATGGCACAAGAAACTATGATCTCTAATTGTCATTGCAAACATGTTTATTCATAATAGGCTGAATCAGGAACGATGAACTAATCATATTTACAAAAACAAAAGAGGTCGAGTTCATACCAGCTTTTCTCATCTCAGTCAGTCCATCATATATCGTCATAATTGCCTTTCACTTGCACGACCGAACAATGTGAAGAATAATAATAGTGCACGTGCATTGGACTAAGCTGGAATCTGCAGGCATTCAATAAACAGGAGAGGACAAGGCAATATGGGCTCTTTTGTCAGATAAACAATAATGCATATAAGAGCCACTTCAACAATTTAATTATGGTCTTCTCCTGTCGACCCCCAAAGAAAAGAAAAGAAATAAAACTATTTACACGGGAAAGCTCCCAACAAGCAAAAGAAGAACATGAAATCTTTTTGGGTTTTTCTTTTTAATTACTACTGCAAGCATGGAAATTAAACTAACTAAAAGCTACAACTAATTTTTTTGGTTTTCTTAAGGTTTATTAAACACACAAGAAGAAAGCATAAAAAAGGAAAATAAACTAGCATGGATGATACAATGAAACAGTATGAGCACCGACATCTAGCAATGAGTGTGTGAGCATAAATCTAATGTCAGTGGGAAATATGTACTCCCCCAAGCTTAGGCTTTTGGCCTAAGTTGGTCTATGGCCACGGCTGGCCTGGCGGATATCCATAATAGTAGCTGGGGTCGTACTGCGATGCAGCGGCTATCGCCTGCTGAGCTGCAGCGTGGCGACGAGCGGCCTCCTCTCTCCTCTCGTACTCATCTGCCTCCTCTCTGGTAATAGTATATCTTCCTCTTGCCTGATAATCAAAGAAGGCAGGAGCAGGGAGAGTAATACGGATAGCACGACATTTGTCAAAGATTAGTCGATACTAGAGAGGTGATTTGTTCCTCTCGACAAACTGGTGGTGAACCATATCATTAAAATCTAGATAAACAGGAGCTAATTCAATATCAACTTCGCGTATGGCTACACCAAGAAAATTAGCTATGCGGGTTGCATAAATTCCACCAAAGAAATCTCCATTAAATCTATTAAGATGCAACCTACGTGCAACAATGGCTCCCAAATTATAAGATTTGTCTCCTAACACAACACTCCTAAGAATACTAAGCTCAGGGACACACATGTGACATGCCTCATCTTTACCATTAATGCATCTACCTATGAAGAGACCAAAGTAATGTATAGCAGGAAAGTGAATGCTCCCTATGGTAGCTTGTGTAATATCTCTAGATTCTCCTACAGTTATGCTAGCAAGAAAATCGCTAAATTCAGATTTGCGAGGATCCCTTATACTACCCCATTGTGGAAGTTTGCAAGCAATGGTAAAATCCTCTAAGTCCATAGTGTAAGAATTATCATAAAGATCAAACATGACAGTTGGAGAATTACGTGAAGTTGAAAATTCAAACCTCCTCACAAAGGTACTGGTGAGGTTGTGATACTGGCTGCACTTCTCTTCCCCGAAGCTCATGAGATCAGCTTTATGCAAATATGCATTGATTTCTTCCTTAATTCCCGTTCGATCCATAAAGTTCTCAGAAGGCCATTCACAAGGACACACTTGAGCATCTCTTGGTGGCTCATCATCAGCATCACGCATTGCAAGCCTGGGTCCTTGCTTCCTTGGGGAACCACCTTGGAACATTTTCCTAAGCATATTTCTTCCTCTGAAAAAATTCTGAATTTTTTTAGTAACTTCAAAGTAAAAGTAAACCAAAATCAATAGTATTGATAGCAACTACTTCTACAAGTGCCTAGGGCCTATATCATGCATCAAAACTACTTTTGACCAAATAAATTTGACATGCAAGCTCAAGAACAGGGTCACCTAAGCAGCAAAAATTTGCAATGAATAAATTACTAGAATAAAAACTAATTGGACCAATGGAGGAGTCACATACCAAGGAATAATCTCCCCAAGCAGTTTTGTGAGAGGTGCTTTGAGCAAGGAGATCGAAAATGGCAGCAAAGCGAGCTAGAACTCATGTTTGAGCTGGTTATTCGTGTTTGTGGGAGGAAGAAGGAGTGTGTGGGTGAAAGGATAAGTGGAGGAGGGCCACCGTGGGCCCACGAGGCAGGGGGGCGTGCCCAGGGGGTAGGATGCGCCCTCCACCCTCGTGGGCAGGTGGTTGACCCCCCTGCTGTGTTCTTAGTGCCAAATATTCTCAAATATTCTAGAAAAAATCGTATTTAAATTTCAGGGCATTTGGAGAACTTTTATTTTCGAGGTATTTTTATATAGCACGGATAATCAGATAACAGACATAAAAATATTTATTTTTATTTTATTTAATATAAATATCAGAAAGTAAAAGTGGGGTACAGAAGGTTCTGCTCTCTAGTTTCATGCATCTCATTATCATCAAAAGGAATCCACTAACAAGGTTGATCAAGTCTTGTTAACGAACTCATTCCGAATAACATGGAACTGGAGAAATTTCGAATAACACTATGTTACCTCAACGGGGATATGCACATCCCCAATAATAAGAATATCATATTTCTTCTTGACAGTAGGAAGAGGAAATTCAAAACCTCCAAATATAATCGATGTCATTATTCCAATAGAGTTGATACTATGAACTTGAGCTTGTTTCCTCGGAAAGTGTACCATATGCTCATTACCATTAACATGAAAAGTGACATTGCCTTTAGTGCAATCAATAACAGCCCCTGCAGTATTCAAAAAGGGTCTTCCGAGAATAATAGACATACTATCGTCCTCGGGAATATCAAGAATAACAAAGTCCGTTAAAATAGTAACATTTGCAACTACAATAGGCACATCCTCACAAATACCGACATGTATAGCAGTTGATGTATCAGCCATTTGCAAAGATATATCAGTAGGTGTCAAGTTATTCAAATCAAGTCTATGATATAAAGAGAGAGGCATAACACTGACAGCGGCTCCAAGATCACGTAAAGCAGTTTTAACATAGTTTCTTTTAATGGAGCATGGTATAGTTGGTACACTGGGATCTCCAAGTTTCTTTGGTATTCCACCCTTAAAAGTGTAATTAGCAAGCATGGTGGAAATTTCAGCTTCCAGTATCTTTCTTTTATTTGTAATATTATCTTTCATGTACTTAGCATAAGGATTGGTTTTGAGCATATCAATTAATCGCATACGCAAAAAGATAGGTCTAATCATTTCAGCAAAGCACTCAAAATCCTCATCATCATTTTTCTTGGATGGTTTGGGAGGAAAAGGCATGGGTTTCTGAACCAATGGTTCTCTTTCTTTACCATGTTTCCTAGCAACAAAGTCTTTTTTATCATAACGTTGATTGTTTGATTGTGGGTTATCAAGATCAACAGTAGGTTCAATTTCTATGTCATTATCATTACTAGGTTGAGCATCATTATGAACATTATCATTAACATTATCACTAGTTTCTGGTTCATTACCAGATTGTGTTTCAGCATCAGAAATATAAATATCATTTGGATTCTCAGGTGTTTCAGTAATAGGTTCACTAGAAGCATGCAAAGTCCTATCATTTTTCTTTTTCTTCTTTTTAGAAGAACTAGGTACATCTATATTATTTCTCTGAGAATCTTGCTCAATTCTCTTAGGGTGGCCTTCAGGATACAAATGTTCCTGAGTCATTCTACCAGTTCTAGTAGCCACTCTAACATCATTATCATTATCTTTACTATTCAATTCATTGAGCAAATCATTTTGAGCTTTAAGTACTTGTTCTACTTGGGTGGTAACCATAGAAGCATGTTTACTAATAAGTTTAAGTTCACCTTTGACATTAGCCATATAATCACCCAAGTGTTCAAGCATATTTGAATTGTATTTCAATTGTCTACCAAAATAAGCATTAAAATCTTCTTGCTTAGGCATAAATTTATCAAAGTCATCTAAGCATGGTCTAGCAAACTTAGTAAATGGGATTTCAGCTTTATCATATCTATAGAGAGAATTTACCTTTACTACCTGTGTTGGGTTATCAAGACGATGAGTTTCTTCAATAGGTAAAGGATTAAGATCATATGTTTCTTCAACAGGCGGTAAATTAAGACCATGTATTTCTTAAATAGGAGGTAAATTCTTAACATCTTCAGCTTTAATACCTTTTTCTTTCATAGATTTCTTTGCCTCTTGCATATCTTCAGGACTGAGAAATAGAATACCCCTCTTCTTCGGAGTTGGTTTAGGAATAGGCTCAGGAATTGGCTCCGGAGGTGTCCAATTATTTTCATTTGTCAACATATTATTCAATAGAATTTCAGCTTCATGAGGTGTTCTTTCCCTGAAAACAGAACCAGCACAACTATCCAAGTAATCTCTGGAGGCATCGGTTAGTCCATTATAAAAGATATCAAGTATTTCATTTTTCTTAAGAGGATGATCAGGCAAAGCATTAAGTAATTGGAGAAGCCTCCCCCAAGCTTGTGGGATACTCTCTTCTTCAATTTGCACAAAATTATATATATCCCTTAAAGCAACTTGTTTCTTATGAGCAGGGAAATATTTAGCAGAGAAGTAATAAATCATATCCTGGGGACTACACACACAACCAGGATCAAGAGAATTAAACCATATCTTAGCCTCACCCTTTAATGAGAACGGAAATATTTTAAGGATGTAAAAGTAACGAGTTCTCTCATCTTTAGTGAACAGGGTGGCTATATCATTCAATTTAGTAAGATGTGCCACAACAGTTTCAGATTCATAACCATGAAAAGGATCAGATTCAACCAAAGTAATTATATCAGGATCAACAGAGAATTCATAATCCTTATCAGTAACAAAGATAGGTGAAGTAGCAAAAGCAGGGTCAGGTTTCATTCTAGTATTTAGAGATTGCTCACTCCATTTAGCTAATAACCTTTTGAGTTGATTTCTATTTTTGCAAGCTAAAATAGCTAAAGAAGCTTCTTTATCAAAAACATAACCCTTAGGAATAACAAGTGATTCTTCATCACCACTTTCATTAGTATCATCAGATTCAATATTTACAATTTCTCTAGCTCTAGCAAGTTGTTCATCAACAAATTTACCAAGTGGCACAGTAGTGTCAAGCATAGAAGTAGTTTCATCATAAGTATAATGCATAGTAGAAGTGGCATCATCAATAACATGTGACATATCAGAACGAATAGCAGAAGCAGGTGTAGGTGTCGCAAGCTTACTCAAAACAGAAAGTGAATCTGGTGCAGAGCTAGATGGCAGTTCCTTACCTCCCCTCGTAGTTGAGGGATAAATCTTGGTTCTTGGATCTTTCAAGTTCTTCATAATGATAAGAAGATATAAATCCCAAGTGACTCAAAGAATAGAGCTATGCTCCCTGGCAACGGCGCCAGAAAATAGTCTTGATAACCCACAAGTATAGGGGATCGCAACAGTTTTCGAGGGTAGAGTATTCAACCCAAATTTATTGATTCTACACAAGGGGATCCAAAGAATATTCTCAAGTATTAACAGCTGAGTTGTCAATTCAACCACACCTGGAAACTTAATATCTGCAGCAAAGTGTTTAGTAGCAAAGTAATATGATAGTAGTGATAACGGTAGCAAAAGGTAACAATAGTAGAAGTAATGTTTTTGGTATTTTGTAGTGATGATAGCAATAGCAACGGAAAAGTAAATAAGCAGAGAACAATATATGGAAAGCTCGTAGGCAATGGATCGGTGATGGAGAGTTATGCCGGATGCGGTTCATCATGTAACAGTCATAACCTAGGGTGACACAGAACTAGCTCCAGTTCATCAATGTAATGTAGGCATGTATTCCGAATATAGTCATACGTGCTTATGGAAAAGAACTTGCATAACATCTTCTGTCCTACCCTCCAGTGGCAGCGGGGTCCTTACGGAAACTAAGGGATATTAAGGCCTCCTTTTAATAGAGAATCGGAACAAAGCATTAACACATAGTGAATACATGAACTCCTCAAACTACGGTCATCACCGGTAAGTATCCCGATTATTGTCACTTCAGGGTTAACGGATCATAACACATAATAGGTGACTATAGACTTGCAAGATAGGATCAAGAACACTCATATATTGATGAAAACATAATAGGTTCATATCTGAAATCATGGCACTCAGCCCCTAGTGACAAGCATTAAGCATAGCAAAGTCATAGCTACATCAATCTCAGAACATAGTGGACACTAGGGATCAAACCCTAACAAAACTAACTTGATTACATGATAGATCCCATCCAACCCATCACCGTCCAGCAAGCCTACGATGGAATTACTCACGCACGGCGGTGAGCATCATGAAATTGGTGATGGAGGATGGTTGATGATGAAGATGGCGACGGATTCCCCTCTCCGGAGCCCCGAACAGACTCCAGATCAGCCCTCCCGAGAGGTTTTAGGGCTTGGCGGCGGCTCTGTATCGTAAAACGCAATGATTTCTTCTCTCTAATTTTTTTCTCCCCGAAACACAATATATGGAGTTGGAGTTGGAGTCGGAGAGGCAACAGGGGGCCCACGAGGTAGGGGGCGCGCCCCCCACCCTTGTGGACAGGTGGTGGGCCCCTGGCCTTCATCTTTTGCAGGTATTTTTCATATTTTCTGAAAATTTGCTCCGTGAAGTTTCAGGTCATTCCGAGAATGTTTTTTTCTGGACATAAATAGCACCATGGTAATTCTGCTGAAAATAGCGCCAGTCCGGGTTAGTTCCATTCAAATCATGCAAGTTAGAGTCCAAAACAAGGGAAAAGGTGTTTGGAAAAGTAGATATGACGGAGACGTATCACCACTCTGTTATAAATCCTTCGAGTACTGTGTGTGTCAGCATTACCAATCCAGGGATGACACTGAAGCACATAGACTTGACCATTTGAGGTCGGGTCGCTACAAGATGGTATTAGAGCACACACTGAATGTAGGACACGACCACTAAGAAAAGCCATAGGTCACTCTTCTCTACTCATTTCTGACTCCTCTCCATTTTCTACTCTTTAGGATGGTGAACTCGAGGAACAAGTTTGCACAACCGGATGAAGACACACCTTTTGGACGACACTTGAAGGAAGTCACTAAGTACCTGAACATTGGAATACCAAGCTTCACCGGGACCTATACCGCCACTTTACCAGAAGAGGAGCGCTGGATGGTTCGAGTTCAAGTTGCAGGAAGGACGTTCATGCCAGTCACTAAACCCATAGAGTTTTCCTTTGATGCACCAACTTGGAGTCTAGGCAAGAGTATGGCAGCCCACATTGCTATAGGACGCATCGGTGAAGTTTACCACAAGGAGCTTAAGGACACTATCTACCAGATATGTGGGCGCCGAGATGAGCAATGGGAGATGATCAACACCAGGAAGGACAGGTCCATTGCAGCATTCATCCAGGAATTAAACCATCACATTCGTCGCCAGGAGAACCAGATGTGCGCAAGCATGATAGATTTGAAGAAGGCGATGATCAGAATCACAGAGCTAGAAGAGGAGCTTAAGTCTACATGCGATGGATATGAGGAGGAAATGATGATACTTGTGGAGAGGAATGGCGACATGATAAGGAAGCTAGGAGTTTTTATGGGAGACCCCGCGCCAGGAGGAGAAGACGACAAACCCAAGGAGACTCGTTCTGATGACTTTATCATCATCAATGACACGACTCCGACCCGGATAGTAGTGATGATGACTATGAAGACGAAGTTGGATCGGATATCATGGAGTCTTCCAGTGATCAAAATTTCTAGTAGACCACCATACTATTAGTAGAACACCCCCATGTAAATATTAGTAGTCCAAGCACTGTAACGATAGTTAGACCGATTGTATGCCCTTGCTTGATTGATTGAGTGATATGATATGATTGTGTTTGTCTCATGTGCATATGGGTAGTGTTTTCTCATTAGACCTCATTCTATTCTAATCTCTTCCCTCTAAACCCATCAGATGCCTCCGAGACGTGACCCCGGTTTTGCTTTCCCACCAGAGCTCACTCAGTTGATCCAACAGTAGAATGCCTTGATGCAGTTGTTAGTTCAGAACCAAGGCAATAACAACAACAACAACAACCCACCGCCACCACCACCAGTTGATAACTTAGCCCGTTTTCTGAGGCTGCAGCCGCCGGTGTTTTCTAGTAGCACTCAGTAAATAGTTGCTGATGATTGGCTGCGCAGGATTGGAAGGGAGTTGACCACCGCAGGTTGCACAAATGCTGAGAAGGTGCGTTTTGCCGCACACCAATTGGATGGATCAGCCGCCTCATGGTGGGAGAATTACACAACACTACAAGAAATATGTCAACTTGTGACCACCACTATTGGTCACTAAATGGTCATGGTTTTTCATTTGCGACCTTTTTGTGACCAAAAATAGAAGGTCAAAAGCTGGCGGTCATAAACTGACTATAGCGACCTTTCTTCTGGAATGGTCGAAGACGTTTATGACCAAAATACGTCTACTGTGGCGTTTTGGTAACTAGCAACCTCCCCAGGCCACATAGGCATCCAGCGTGGCAATCTGATGTGGCACAAGATTCAGCCCGGTCCAATTCGATTTTCTACATGGGCCTAGCCCAACAATTCGGCCTATTTGTGTTTTTTCTGTCTGTCAATTTTTGGTTGGGTTCATGGGCCAAGCCCAATATTGCATCCTTTTTATTGTTGGGTTGTGGCCTTTTTGTCTAAACGAATTTAGTTTTTTTCCAAAAGAAGGGTCCACTAGTCAGATGGGTCCCAGTTGTCAAGTTCTAGTGATAGGTTCCCATTTGTCATGTTGTGGTAAGTGGGTCCCATCAATTGAGACTCGTATTCTTCATATTTCAAGCATTATTTAGATTTTCGAAGACAAAATCACACATGATACTTAAATAAGAGCAACCAGATCACATAATACAAGCTCTATCCATTCCAATACACAAGACCATACAACTTTACAAGCTCTACAATTGTAATATAGTATTGCTTTACAAGCTCCTTCCATGTGATCACAAACTACCTGCTCCTGTCATGAACATACTGGACTCGCTGGATGAACATAGTTGCCAACAAACAAAAGTAAGAAAAACAGGGTGAGTTCTTAGATTCAGACTCCTAACAAGCTCTACTAGATGAACAACATGCCGGACTCGCTCGACGACCATAGTCAGGGCTAGGAACAAACAAAACAACAACATGGCTTCCACTGTCATCCTGTTACATGAATCAGAGAAGAATTAGAATAACTGGGGGAAATATATGTCATAGCTAACAAAGTAAGAAACAATAGTTAACAAGTCTGGGTCGTAGAAGCTAGAAGTGTCCCTTCATAGAGACAAGAACTTAGAATTGATGCATGGATCTTATTCTAAACAGCATAAACACCATGGCAATAAAAAATTAACAGTAACAAGATCAGTGTTAGCAGAATTAAGTACAAGGCAATCACGGGTACCAATCCAGTGCAAGTTAATAGAGAAAATATGTCAAAGTTACTCAGATTTACTAATGTGTTTTTCATACGACCAAATTGAAGGTAAAAGATGTGTACTGATTCAACACTGCAACCTGATTTCTGAAAGCTTTACCAAAACATTGTTTAGTCGCTTGGTGCTAAAGCGATAGATGTTGAACACTAACTGCCAGCGATAGTAACAACTAGCAGGTACTAACCAGCAGGTACTGCACCTGCGACCGCCATCACTAGCTTGGAAGCAATAAGCACAACATAGGTAGGATAGGAATCATCCTGGTTGTGTGTTCACGAATCACCTACATGTACCAGACCCCACCTACCTATCCAAATTGGTAAACAGTTCAGATTTGCTCAATGATCTTGCAGGCTAAAGTTAGAGAATATGCCCAGAATGACAATGCCAAACCGTTTACATGTACCAGACTCCATCCACTGGTCCAAATTGCTAGCTAATCAGTTCACATATACTTGCAGAATATCAACAAACATGAACAACATGGCCAACTCAAATCAGAGCGTTTGGTCGGTCCCAGGCATGGATTTGGCACGCAGATAAGCAGTAAATCAGGAATCTATGCTAGGTAAGGAGGGATTGAGACCGGAGAACATTACCATCCGGAGATCCCAGCTCGCAGAGGTGCTCTCCTCAAGGTTGGGTCATGCACGGATCATAGCTACATTGATGTTGCATCCAGCAAATTGCAGGCGGCCTATCGTGAACATGAACATATTATGTCAGGGAAAGCGGATACTTCGTCTAAATAAATACATCTTATTGCAGGAACATTTCGTTGATTCCGTGGCGGAAACGTATAACACAGATGATGATACACTAATACACTGTGCATACTTGGAAATGCCACAAGAGTTAAAATTATTAAACTGAGAGCAGTCACAGCAACACAACATACTTGAAAATGCCAGATTTAGCATACCTCTATTCCTACGTACTACTACACATAGGTTAACAACTAGGAGAGCAACAGAGCATGCCAAGACTGCAATTGACCGACTGATTGCTTTAGGTCATAGTGCCAAGAACCATGCAGTGAACATTTGTCATTGGCTGGAGAAATGCACCTACATGTGTCCAACTTGATAGGTGGGAGTAACATTTACAGTATCAAGCTTGGACTTGCATCCCACATGTCAATTCTTCTACTACCTAGAAGCTAGAGCATGCATATGCAGGTGGTATAACATAACATAAAGAGCAACGACTTGATAAGTCTGCCCCAATAGTCTAAGTCGTGGAAAACCAAATATTTCAACTGATTGAGAAAGACCTTGCAGAAATGGCCTCGTCCACGCCTTTTCTTGGCCCCAAACTGAGGCCTTCCATCATCCACTCGAATTCGCCATTGTTGCTCAATGTACAAAAGGTGCCTGCTAGGAGGACGAAATCAAATGAATAAGAACCCCACATAAACAAAGAGGCTATACAATGATTCTGCAAAGTATATTCACATAAGTTTGCTTATGAAGCCAGAGCTAACAATCTAAAAATTCAGAATCATAGTGCCTCATTCGATAAATTATTGTATACACATGAATATTGTGGAGCTTCTAAGATAGGACACATGTGAAATGTATAGTACAATACTGTATACTTGCTATGTGCATATGTATAATTAACCTTCAGTGTATCGCATCTCGAATACAATTAGACTACTAGTACCTAGAAATCATATGCAACTCTGTTTTTGCTCTAGACTAGCCACAAGACATAAAAGAAATCATAAGTATCTGGTGCATTTGATATAATAAAGCAGCTGCCTGAACAAATAGAAGTTCTACATCTTCACTCTGTAGCAACATTTCATGACAAATGGTGATATTTACTCTGTAGAAACATGTGATCATCTAAGTTAACATGCTCCAAACTGAACCAGGCACTAAATTTACATTCTGACAACATTGCAGTGAATTTCCTTATAATTTTTGTACTACTACTAGGAGGTAGAAGATGATAATTGGTTTGGACGAGCAGTGCATCTATCCCGGCAAGCCAATGATTAGCATTTAACACTTTTGAGCAAAGAGGCAAAACGAAGACTGGTGGGAAGGGCTCTGAACTACAATCCAGCACCTGATTTCTCAGCCTCAGATGCAGCCGCCCACCTGCGGTGCTTTCTCACACAATCGTTACCAAGGTGCAGCGGTGGAGATCCTGGTGGGCGCCGGTGGTCTCGTCCCTGACGGAACATTGCAGCGACACATTAGTCAGATCGGGACCAAGTAATTCACAAATCGGGAGGGGGTGGGATCGGGGCGTGCGCATGCGCGATACCTTGGGGGTACTGCTTCTGCTGGTGCTGGGGCGGCGGCCTTCTTGCTGGCCCTACATGGCTTGTCGGGGTCCTCGTTGTCTCCTCACGCACGGGCGCGCCGGCCGTCGTGGTTCCGGTGACCTCGGACGAAGAGGAGGGCGTCAGCGTCCTTGGAGCGGAAGCAGAGGAGACCGATGGAGCGGAGACCAGTGGTGGGGTCGGAGACGAGCACGAACGCATTGCTGGAGTTGCAGACGGTGAAGACGGGTGTGCTGGTGAGTGCGTGCGCGACCTCGTTGGGCCCGAGCGTGAGGGACTGAGCGGCACTACAGGGCCCCGGCGAGCGCGGGACGGTGAAGCGAGAGGTGAGGTTGGAGAGTAGTGCTGGAGGAAGGAGGAACAAGAGTAGTCAGCGGCGGCTGCGTCACCGCAGAAGCTGCAGAGGAGCACGGTGCGCGGCGGTGGGACGCGGGAGCTTCGAGAGGTGGGAGGGAGAGGGGAGGGGGAGCTCGATCTAAGGGAGGGAGACGGCGGTGGCAGGGATCGAGGGGAGCGCCGTCGATGGCGGCGGCGAGGAGATGGGGGGAGGAGGGGTGCGATGGGAGGAGGGGATTGATGGGATCTGGGTAGGGTTTGGGTAGGTGGATGCGGCGCACGCACGCGCCTGCGAGCAAGCCAGCCATGGCGGCACCCCTCTCTCCATTGCGGCGGTGCCTCTCTCTCAGTCTGGGGAGAGGGGAGAGGCGGCGAGAGTTGATTGGGGGAGAGGGGAGAGGCGGCGGGAGTGGATCGGGGGAGAGGGGAGAGGCGGCGGCGGGAGTGGATCGAGGGAGAGGGGAGAGGATCTGAGTTAGGGTTTGGGTAGTTGGGTTGTGGTTCGGTGAAGGGTGAGGGCTGCCGTTGGATGCGGAAGCATCCGACGGTGGTTGATGCGTGATCTGCGGGATATGCCCATGGACCAATCAGAACGCAGCAAACCATTTGATGACCTTATGACCATATAAATTGGTCGTGATCAATTCAAGATAAAAATATGTGTTCAAATATGTGTTCAAATGATATCATATTTTGCACAAGTTTACATCATGGATTTGCATACAATATTGACAAAGGGAGTTTTCATTTTCTTTGGACGACAATTTTTTTTCCATTTCTCGAGTGCCCAAAATAAGTTTTTTGTGAAGGACCTATAATATATTTGTTGCAAAATTGGACCAAATCAATTTTATAAAATACTAGGACATATCTAATGCACAATTGACCAAATGGTCCGGTGTAAAAAGTTTTGATCCACCTCTCGTGACAAAGACAAATTTTCGCCGATTCAGCTGGAAGCGGGTCAAATTTGAACTGCAACTGCCTCATAGTTTGCTATTTATTTTTTCCAAAAATCATTTCTAGGTACATAAGTATCTATTTAATCAGAGAAACACCAAAAAAATTCCAAGATTCAACCACTAGCTAGGAACGGTCATTCCCGCCGTTTTGACCGCATTTTGAAACGGGCATAAAAAATTCAAAAAAAATCAAAAATTAGGAAACCTTCGCATGGTGTCATTATATGTGGCCAAGTTCCTTGGAAAAATAACAAACTTGTAATATGGCAATTATTTTTAAAAAGTGTTCTAAAAAATGAGCTATCACGTGTGGAGATCAATGGCTTTCAAGCCAAATGATCAATCTTATGGCCACATTCATGGCATAGTTTGTTCAAATGATCTCATATTGTGCACAAGGGTGCATATTGGAATGGCAAACAATGTTTCCTAAGGAAGTTTTCACTTTCTTTGGACGAAAAAACCATTTTCCATTTTTCGAGTGCCCAAAAGGAGGTTTTTTTATGAAGGACCTCCCAAATAATGGTTGCAAAATTGGACCAAATCAATTTTATAAAATACTGGGACATATTTAATGCACAATTGAGAAAATTGTTGGGTGTAAAAAGTTTTGATCCACCTCTCGTGAAAAAGACAATTTTCCGCCGATAGAGCTGGAAGCGGGTCAAATTTGAACTGCAGCTGCCTCATAGTTTGCTATTTATTTTTTTCGAAAATCATTTCTAGGTACATAAGTATCTTTTTAATCAGAGAAACACATACAAAATTCCAAGATTCAACCACTAGCTAGGAACGGTCATTCCTGCCGTTTTGACCGCATTTTGAAACGGGCATAAAAAATTCAAAACAAATCAAAAAATTGGGAAACCTTCTCATTGTGTCATCATATGTGGCCAAGTTCCTAGGAAAAATAACAAACTTGTAATACGGTAATTATTTTAAAAAAGTGTTCTCAAAAACGAGCTATCACATGTGGAGATCAATGGCTTTCAAGCCAAATGATCAATCTTATGGCCACCTTCATGGCATAGTTTGTTCAAATGATCTCATATTGTGCACAAGAGTGCATATTGGAATGGCAAACAATGTTGCCTAAGGAAGTTTTCATTTTTGTTGGACGAAAAAACCATTTTCCATTTTCCGAGTGCCCAAAAGGAGGTTTTTTTGTGAAGGACCTCCCAAATAATTGTTGCAAAATTGGACCAAATCAATTTTATAAAATACTAGGACATATTTAATGCACAATTGAGAACATTGTTGGGTGTAAAAAGTTTTGATCCACCTCTCGTGAAAAAGACAAATTTCTGCCAATTTAGCTGGAAGCGGGTCAAATTTGAACTGCAGCTGCCTCATAGTTTGCTATTTATTTTTTCCAAAAAATAATTTCTAGGTACATAAGTATCTTTTTAATCAGAGAAACACCAACAAAATTCCATGATTCAACCACTAGCTAGGAACGGTCATTCCCATGTTTTGATCGCATTTTGAAACGGGCATAAAAAATTCAAAAAAAATCAAAAAATTGGGAAACCTTCGCATTGTGTCATCATATGTGGCCAAGTTCCTAGGAAAAATAACAAACTTGTAATACGACAATTATTATAAAAAAGTGTTCTCAGAAACGAGCTATCATGTGTGGAGATCAATGGCTTTCAAGCCAAATGATCAATCTTATGGCCACATTCATGGCATAGTTTGTTCAAATGATCTCATATTGTTCACAAGAGTGCATATTGGAATGGCAAACAATGTTGTCTAAGGAAGTTTTCATTTTCGTTGGACGAAAAAACCATTTTCCATTTTTCGAGTGCCCGAAAGAAGGTTTTTTTGTGAAGGAACTACCAAATAATTGTTGCAAAATTGGGCCAAATCATTTTTATAAAATACTAGGCCATATTTAATGCACAATTGACAAAATGGTTGGGTGTAAATTTTTTTGATCCACCTCTCGTGAAAAAGACAAATTTCCGCCGATTCAGTTGGAAGCGGGTCAAATTTGAACTGCAGCTGCCTCATAGTTTGCTATTCATTTTTTCCAAAAATCATTTCTAGTTACATAAGGACCTATTTAATCATAAATACATGGTTTGGTGGCGATACGTCAAGGTTTGGCGGCGGCCAAGGGCCCCAACTCTAGAGCGCGTAAACTCGCATGCCCGCCGCGTGGTCATCGCGCGACCGTGACGTTGCCATGTGTTCTGCGCGGCCTAGGCATGTCTAGTGGGTTGGGCACTCCCCAGGTTGGTGCTAGGAAGAAAATTACAACATAAGATTCTCACGAGGAGACCGATCGATGCTCAAACATGAATTAGCAGCCAAGTGTTTGATTAGCGGTACGGGAAATGTACATGGCTAAAGGGCGTTAGTTTTGGCTGAGGATGATCAGTTACTAAGAAGACCATGTTCACAAATTTTCAGCTCAAATGGAGGAGCCTAGGTGGTACTTGCTTTGCAAACTACCACACTGGACATAACTACGAATGTTGAAGCTCGGCTCAAAATAATGAATGTATTGAGCGAGAATTTGGTGGAGGATGGTTATTTGGGCATAGGAAAGCACTGTAGAAAATGGATACTATTTGGACATGCCAAAGTGGTACTTCCTTCACAAACTGTTGTTCTGAACAGAATAGGAAAATGAATATTTTTGAATTATTTTTGAATTAGGAAAGGAAGGTTTTTACATATTTGACGAAGATATGACCCAAAGAATTTATGAGATTTTTTTGGGAATTTTGGGAATGAAAGAAATATAGGTTGCTTCACAACCTAGGGCAAAAACTGCCACATGGACATGACACATAGGCAAAACTGATGAGATGGCGCCTAGTCATCGCAACCCACCACAATTTACAAGGCTATGACCATCTATATTGGTCGTTAACAACTAGAAATAAGGCAGCGGACTAGCGCTGTTTGCTTTATGAACATTTCATGTAAGGAAATTATGACCTTTCTGACCAAAATGGTCGCAATGGTTTAGGGTTTGGAGCCCCCCAGACAGCTTTTGACCAATTGGTCTAAAATGGTCATAAATTTATGACCAATTCTTCGAGGGTCACTGACAGAAGGTCATAAGTTGACATATTTCTTGTAGTGCAACCACTTTTCCTATAGCCAATGTCACTTGGGAGCAGTTTCAGCAAGCATTCCGCACAGCCCACGTATCCACAGGAGCCATGAGCATGAAGAAGCGTGAGTTTCGCAACTTACGCCAAGGGAACCGTACTGTAGGGCAGTACGTGGATGAGTTTAGTAAGTTATCCCGCTATGCTCCAGATGATGTGGCCACAGATGCCGCGAAGCAGGAGAAGTTTATGGAAGCGCTGAATGATGAGATGAGTATGCAGTTAATGGTGTCAACATTTAACAACTACCAGGAGTTGGTAGATAAAGCTCTCATGATCGAAGGGAAGCAGCAGCAGATAGAGAGCCGCACGAGGAAATATGGACAAGGGAAGTACAATTTAGGAGCTCAGCAGAAGCCTCTCTTTACCCCGAACTCGGGAGGGCTTACCCATAACCATGGAGGCCACACTCACAATGGAGGAAGTTCTCATAATCATAATGGCCCAAAGAATGGGAATGGGAATGGAGCAAGCAGCAATCAGAACCGTTGCAATCCGGCCACACTCGCCAAGAGGGACCTAAGCCACGTTACTCGTTTCAAGTGCGGGAAGACTGGACACTATGCCATGGAGTGCCCTGAAGCGAAGAACGGAAATGGTAATGGGAGCTCTGGGAAGAAGCCCAATCCATTTAACAAAGGACAAGTGAACCACGTGAACGTGGAGGAGGTTGAAGAGCAACCAGATGCAGTTATCAGTAAGTTTTTAGTTAAGTCGTTTACTGCAATCGTTCTTTTTGATACTGGTGCATCGCATTCATACATATCAAGGGGATTTGTGGATAAGTTTAAGTTGCCCACTAAAGTTCTTGAGACACCTATGATAGTAACCTCACCCGGAGCTGAGTATATGGCAAGCAATGGATGTTTTCAGATGCCATTAACCATAGGTAGTCATGTTTTCCCCTCTAACTTGATAATTCTGGAGTCGCAAGGATTGGATGTGATACTAGGAATGGATTGGCTGTCGATGTATGGAGGAAACATCAATTGCGCCAGTGAGACAATTCTGCTTACCACCCGGAGGGAAAAAGGATCAAGTATGTATCTAGGCATGCGCCAAGGAGAACCCAAGTACATTCTCTCACGGGAGTTGTTCAGGAGGAAGTGCCTGTTGTGAAGGATTACCCAGATGTATTTCCAGAGGAGTTACCAGGCATGCCGCCAGATCGAGACATCGAGTTTTTGATTGAGCTGTTGCCAGGCACCGTGCCTATATCAAAGAGACCATACCGGATGCCCGCAAATGATCTGGAGGAGATCAAGAAACAGATCAAGGAGTTATTGGAGAAAGTTTATATCCGACGGAGTTCATCACCATGGGGAGACCCAGTGCTATTGGTTGAGAAGAAGGATAAGTCTCTAAGAATGGTTGTTGATTATCGGTCATTGAATGAAGTGACAATGAAGAACAAGTACCCACTGCCGATGATCAATGATCTGTTTGACCAGCTGCAAGGAGCTAAAGTGTTTCCGAAGATCGACCTGCAATCAGGTTACCACCAGCTGAAGATTCGAGAAAAGGAAATACCTAAGACAACGTTCACCACAAGGTATGGGCTTTGTGAGTATACGGTTATGTCATTTGGATTGACTAACGCCCCCGCCTATTTCATGAGTATGATGAATAAGGTGTTCATGGAGTCCTTGGATAAGTTTGTCGTGGTGTTCATTGATGGTATTTTAGTATACTCAAAGATTGAAGAGGAACATAAGGAGCATTTGCCTTTAGTTCTCGAGAAACTCAGGGAACATCAGTTGTATGCCAAATTCAGCAAATGTGAGTTTTGGTTGAAGGAAGTTGGATTTCTTGGACGTGTTATATCAGGAGAAGGTATAGCAGTAGACCCCAGCAAACTTCGGTCGGTCACTGAGTGGTTGATACCCACCTCAGTTGGAGAGATCTGCAGTTTTCTTGGACTCGCGGGATACTATCAGAGATTCATTGAAAATTTCTCTAAGATTGCGAAGCCTATGACGACGTTGTTGAAGAAGGACACCAAGTTCCATTGGACTGAGGAATGTATAGCAAGTTTCCAGGAGTTAAAGAAACGTTTGACTACAGCCCTAGTGCTGATTCTGCCGGATATACGCAAGGATTTCCAAGTGTATTGCGACGCCTCTTGCTTAGGACTTGGAGGAGTACTTATGCAAGACGGAAGAGTTCTTTCATATGCCTCACGACAACTTCGACCGCATGAGTTGAATTATGCCACACATGACTTGGAGTTGGCAGCCGTAGTGCATGCACTCAAGACCTAGAGACATTTTCTTATTGGGAACCATTGTGATGTGTACACGGATCATAAGAGTGTGAAGTACATTTTCACACAAAAGGAGTTGAACCTCAGGCAAAGGAGATGGTTGGAGCTTATAAAGGATTATGATATGAAGTTGCACTATCATCCGGGAAAGGCCAATGTCGTAGCAGACGCTTTGAGCCGAAAGAGTTATGCCAATACCTTAGTAACAGGAGGTTCGCCAAGGGAGTTAGCAGAAGATTTCAGGGAGCTACATTTAGAGATTGTTCCTAGAGGTTTTGTTACAACCATGGAAGTTCAGTCGACCTTGTTGGGAAAGATTCGAGAAGCCCAGAAGGATGATAAAGAAATTGTCGAGATAAAGGAGAATATGAGTGAAGGCAAAGCCAAAGGTTTTCATGAGGATGAGCACGACACCTTGTGGTTTGAGGACCATATATTTGTGCCCAATAATGCCGAGATCAGGAAGTTGATAATACAGGAAGCTCATGACTCACCATACTCGATACACCCCAGAAACACCAAGATGTATTTGGATTTGAAGGAGCGTTTCTGGTGGACTGGAATGAAGAAGGATATTGCCGAGTATGTGGCCGTATGTGATGTATGTCAGAGAGTGAAGGCAGAACATCAGAAGCCAGCAGGATTACTACAGCCTATGTCGATACCCGAATGGAAGTGGGATAAGCTTGGCATGGATTTTATCACCGGATTACCCAGGACCCGATCGGGATATGATTCTATCTGGGTAGTAGTGGACCGCTTGACCAAAGTAGCTCACTTTATCCCAGTGAAAACCACATATACAAGTGCGAAGTTGGCCAAGATATATATGACCAGGATCATATGTCTGCATGGAGTTACGAGGACCATCGTATCAGACAGAGGAACACAGTTTACTTCAAAGTTTTGGCACCTACTGCACCAGATTTTGGGAACCAGGCTGGAGTTCAGCACAGCCTTTCACCCGCAGATAGATGGACAGACTAAGAGAGTCAATCAGATTCCGGAGGACATGTTGAGAGCTTGTGCACTAGACTACGAGTCTAGTTGGGATGATAATTTACCCTACGCGGAGTTTTCGTACACCAACAACTACCAGGCCAGTTTGAGGATGGCACCGTTTGAAGCCCTGTATGGAAGATGCCGAACACCGTTGATGTGGGATGAAGTTGGAGACTGCCAGTTGTTTGGATCGGATTTGATTAAAGAGTCCGAGGAGAAGGTTAAGCTGATTCGAGATAGACTGAAGGTAGCTCAGTCCAGACAGAGGAGTTATGCAGACTCAAAATGCAAGGAGGTAGTATATGAAATCGGAGACATAGGATATCTGTGAGTGTCACCTCTATGAGGAGTTAAGCGTTTCAGAGTTAAGGGAAAGTTAGCCCCGAGATTTGTAGGGCCGTACCGTGTTTTGGAACGCATGGGAGAGGTTGCCTACAAGTTGGAGTTACCTGAAGGACTGTCAGGAGTACATGATGTGTTTCACGTTTCCCAGTTGAAGAGGTGCCATGCTGAGATGGACGATATTCCTCTAAAAGATACAGTGCCCCTGGAAGCAATTCAGTTAAACAGTGATTTGACATATGAGGAGAAACCAATCAAGATTCTCGAGTTTGCCAGTCGAGTTACCCGCAACAAGGTTAACAAGTTTTGCAAAGTTCAGTGGAGCCACCATACCGAGGACGAAGCCACCTGGGAAAGAGAGGATGATCTACGCAAAGACCACCCACACCTATTTTCTAGCCAACCCGAATCTCGAGGGCGAGATTCATCTTAAGGGGGGTAGGTTTGTAACATCCCAAATTTTCAATTTGGAATGTTATACATAGGTCATTCATGCATATCATATTTTATTGCATTTTGTTTTGTGATCCTTGAAATCCTAAGCAGCTCAAGGACCCTCGGAGAGAGTTGGGGATTTTTCCCTCGTTCTCATATTTGAACTTTTCTCAAATATTGAAACAATGATCACTTTGGTTTTAATTATTTCTCTCCCCGAAAATATTTCATATTAAAATTAAATGAGAGGAGATAATATGACTTCTCCAAAATAAATGAAATGTTGCAGGAAAAATATTAAAATCAATTTGTATTTTTTATTTGGGGTTTTATCGCTATTTTATTTGAATTAGGAAAAATATGTGTTTTTTAAAATTGCATTAGAGGCCCAAATAAATGTTCACCTTGTCCGGCGTATTTTTATAGGATGGGAAAAATTTATTTCAGGATATTTGGAGTCCGTTTAGTATTTCTTTTCTTCACTTTTCTGCGCGTCGGAATATTTAAAAAAACGAACCGCCTTACCGGGCCGTGTCCGCCTGGGACACCGACCCGGCCGGCCCTCTTAAAAGGCCGAAGGCCCGAGCCGCCAGCCCCCCTGCCAGAGCCGCCGCCGGCCGCCGCCACCGCCGCCGCTGTCCCGCTCTACGAGGTAGCCGCCATTTTTTTAGAAAACCGATTGGTTTTTCGTAAACCTAGATCTAGTTTTTTTAGAATCGGTTTTAGTTCGGTTTTCTCGGTTTATTTATTTTGTGGACATTCGTCCGTACGTTTGTTTTAACGAACACTGTTCATCCGTTAGTCACAGATAGTGAACATTCATTCGTTAGCCTGTTCGCCAGTTTTTCTTTTTCCAGGGTTTTCCGCGATTATTTTCGATCGCGATTTCTGCCCTGATCTTAGATTTAGTTTATCTTTTCGCTCGTTTATCGGAATCAGGCGATTCAAGCGCCCGGATCTTCATCTCGAAGCCCTCTTTCTGTTTAACCAACTTGAACAAGATTTTGGTGCTGTAAAATTTGACTTTACTCCAGATTAGTAATCGGATCTTGTTTCTTTCGCAGTTTGAGTTTCGTTGCTCTGCTTGGTTTGATTCTTTTTGCAAACTGGAGTTCTTCAGTTGAACTTTATGGTTAGATCTTCTTATTTGAGATTTACCCATGCGTCCTTGCTTGATTGCTTATGTATGCTATTGTTTGTTTATGATAGAACACCCGGAGTGCGAAGTATGCTACTACGAGTCTTTAGGATATGCAGATCGTCAGCAAGGCAAGTAACACTTTGTTCATACCCCTTTATCACCTAGTTTTTATGCATTAGTTTCAACTCTCACACATTGCATGAGTAGGATCTCTTAACATGTGGGTCTGGGAAGTAGATGATGAGGTAGAACCTATTACCTATTTTATGATCAAACCCTTGAGAGTTACTTCTATGTTATGCTTATATTGCCATGCTATGCTCGTAGATGTGGATTGGGTTTGAGTGTATCCATGAAAGATGTGAGTTGTTAATTAATGGTTCAACTTAAGGTGGCAACTTTAATACACATCTGGGTGGATTGCTTGTGGGCACCTGGAGAATCCAGTGTTGTCCTAGGATATCCCGGAGTACCCGTGTGATCATCCTACGGTCCGCCACCCAGGCTCAAAGGGATCATAAGAATATTTCATGCTAGAAACTTCCATGTGCAGCCACAAGCTATTATGGGCTCTAGCATAGTTGAGTAATTTGTGGGAAACCTTTCCATGACGGGCTAGCAAATGTAGGGGATTGTAGGTGTACCATCCTATCTATCGGTTAAGGGGACCTCTTCGGAAAGACTGTGTCTCAGTCATCCGTTTCTCAAACACCCTGTAGTGCGAGAAATCCAATGGAGGAGATCAAGTCTTGTGGGGAAAAGTGCGAAAACCTCTGCAGAGTGTATAAACTAATCATGGTTAGCCGTGTCCACGGTTATGGACATCTTGAGAATCTAGTTCTTGGATTATCATATGGATCTCATCACTCTAAATAAATTTGGTTGGGTTGATAATTACTTTTTAATTGGGATTGAGTTGGAGGAACCTTCTCAATATTGTTCAACTACCATGATAGTTAAATAAAATATATTCCTTTGTTGTAGGAAACAATTGGCTTTTCGCAAAACATATTAACCATAAAACCTCCACCAGCCATATATGCATGTAGTGATAGCATTTATCTGTTCATTACTCTCCTGTGTTACATTGCCAGCATATTCCATGTGCTGACCCATTTCGGGCTACAACGTATCATGTTGCAGACTTTTCAGACGAGGAGTAAGGTTCGCTAGGCCGTGTCATGCACTCAGCTATGCCGTTGGAGTTGATGGACTCACTTTATCTTCCAAGCCTTCTGTTGTTATCGTATTAGATGGCCTTAAGCCATATTTATTGTAATAAGTTCTCTCTCGAGACATTCGATGTAATAAGTGTGTGATTGCCACTCTGTTATAAATCCTTCGAGTACTGTGTGTGTCAGCATTACCGATCCAGGGATGACACTGAAGCACAGATACTTGACCGTTTGAGGTCGGGTCGCTACAACAACCAATGTGATAAAGGGGTTGCCAATCCCTTTACGGTCACTTATGAGAGTGAGATCTGATAGAGATGACAAGATAATATTTTTGGTATTTTTATGATAAAGATTAAAAGTAAAGATTGCAAAATAAAAGGTAATAGAAATACCTTGTTGACGGAAGATTAATATAATGGAGAATAGACCCGGGGGCCATAGGTTTCACTAGTGGCTTCTCTCAAGATAGCATAAGTATTACAGTGGGTGAACAAATTACTGTCAAGCAATTGATAGAAAAGCGAATAATTATGAGAATATCTAGGCATGATCATGTATATAGGCATCATGTTCGTGACAAGTAGACCGACTCCTGCCTGCATCTACTACTATTACTCCACACATTGACCGCTATCCAGCATGCATCTAGAGTATTAAGTTCATAAGAACAGAGTAACGCATTAGGTAAGATGACATGATGTAGAGGGATAAACCCAAGCAATATGATATAAACCCCATCTTTTTATCCTCGATGGCAACAATACAATACGTGTCGTTTCCCTTTCTGTCACTGGGATCAAGCACCGCAAGATTGAACCCAAAGCTAAACACTTCTCCCATTGCAAGAAAGATCAATCTAGTAGGCCAAACCAAACTGATAATTTGAAGAGACTTGCAAAGATAACCAATCATACATAAAAGATTTCAGAGAAGAATCAAATATTGTTCATAGATAGACTTGATCATAAACCCACAATTCATCGGATCTCGACAAACACACCGCAAAAAGAGTTACATCGAGTAGATCTCCAAGAAGATCGAGGAGAACTTTGTATTGAGATCCAAAGAGAGAGAAGAAGCCATCTAGCTAATAACTATGGACCCGAAGGTCTGAAGTAAACTACTCACACATCATCAGAGGGGCCATGGAGTTGATGTAGAGGCCCTCCGTGATCGATACCCCCTCCAGCAGAGCTCCGGAAAAGGCCCCAAGATGGGATCTCTTGCGTACAGAAGGTTGCGGCGGTGGAAATAGGGTTTCGTGGTGCTCCAGGATGTTTTCAGGGTATATGAGTATATATAGGAGGAAGAAGTAGGTCGGTTGAGCCACGAGGGGCCCACGAGAGGCCCACGAGGGGGGAGGGTGCCCCCTGCCTCGTGGCCACCTTGTTGGTTGCTTGACATCCACTCCAAGTCCTTTGGATCACGTTTGTTCCAAAAATCACGCTCCGGAAGGTTTCATTCCGTTTGGACTCCGTTCGATATTCCTTTTCTGCAAAACACTGAAATAGGCAAAAAACAGCAATTTGCACTGGGCCTTGGGTTAATAGGTTAGTCCCAAAAATGATATAAAAGTGTATAATAAAGCCCATTAAACATCCAAAATAGAATATATAATAGCATGGAACAATAAAAATTATAGATACGTTGGAGACGTATCAATCAACAACCAGTTTCGCATCTTTCTCCAATTTTATTTTGTGCTGGCATAGAGTGGGACTAATGCCCTTAAGATCAACAAGAGTATATCCAATAGTAGCACGGTGCTTCTTCAATTTTTTCAATAATTTCTTTTCTTCATGCTATGAAAGGTTAGCACTAATAATAAATGGATATATCTTTTTCTCATCAAGATAAGCATATTTAAGAGTATCAGTTAATGGTGTAAGCTCAAACACGAGATCACCCTTGGGTGGAGGAGGATCCCCTAGAATTTCAACAGGCAAGTTGTGTTTAAAAATAGGTCCCTGTTTAAAGAATACTTCATCTATTTCCCTTCTTTCATTCATAAACATATCATTTTCATGGTCTAGCAAATATTGTTCTAAAGGATCATTAGGAGGCACGACAATAGAAGCAAGACCAATAATTTCAGCTTTACTAGGCAATTCTTTATCATGGGGTTGTCTATGGAATTTACCAAAATTAAACTCATGAGACATATCCCCCAAACCAATAGCAACCACATCCTTTTTGTAGTCTATCCTAGCATTAACAATATTCAAGAAGGGTCTACCAAATATAATGGGACAAAAGCCATCTCGTGGGGAACCATGAACAAGAAAATCAGCAGGATATTTATCCTTGCCACACAAGACTTCAACATCTCTAACAATCCCAACTGGTGAAATAGTGTCTCTATTGGCAAGCTTAATTGTAACATCAATTTCCTCTATCTCAGCAGGTGCAACATCATGCATAATTTCTTTATATAAGGAATGATGTATTGCACTTGCACTAGCACCCATATCACATAAGCCATGATAGCAATGATCTCCTATTTTAACAGAAATAACAGGCATGCCTAGAACGGGTCTATGTTTATTCTTAGTGTCAGGTCTAGCAGTTGTAGCAGCTTCATCATAGAAGTAAATAACATGCCCATAAATATTATCGGCCACGAGATCTTTAACCATAGCAACACTAGGTTCAACTTTAATTTGCTAAGAGGGTGTAGGTGTTCTAGTATTACTCTTACGAACCACAATTGAAGCTTTAGCACAATCCTTTATTCTAATAGGGAAATGTGGTTTCTCAATATAAGAAATAGGAACAATAGGATCAACATTATAAGTGATGGTCTTTTCTTCAACTTTAATAGGTGCAACTACTTTTACTTCAGTGGGAGGATTATATTTAAAGCACTTCTGCTTAGGGACATCAACATGAGTAGCAAAGGATTCACAGAAAGAAGCTACTATCTCAGAGTCAAGTCCATATTTGGTGCTAAATTCATGAAAACCATCGGTGTCCATAAAAGATTTAACACAATCAAACTTAGGTGTTATACCTGCCTCCTTACCTTCGTCGAGATCCTAATCTTCAGAGTTTCGTTTAATTTTTCCAATAAATCCCATTTGAATTCAATAGTCTTCATCAGAAAAGAACCAGTACAAGAAGTATCAAGCCTGGAACGATTATTGAGAGAAAGCCGAGCATAAATTTTTTGAATAATAATTTCTCTTGAGAGCTCATGATTGGGGCATGAATATAACATTGACTTAAGCCTCCCCCAAGCTTGAGCGATGCTTTCTCCTTCGCGAGGCCAAAAATTATATATATAATTACGATCATGATGAACCAGATGCATAGGATAAAACTTCTGATGAAATTCCAATTTCAATCGGTTGTAGTTCCATGATCCCAAATCATCACATAGCCTAAACCATGTCAATGCCTTTCCCTTCAAAGATAAAGGGAAGACCTTCTTCTTGATAACATCCTCAGGCATACCTGCATGATTAAATAATCCAAAAACTTCATCCACATAGATTAGGTGCAAATCGGGATGTAATGTTCCATCACCTGTGAAAGGATTAGCTAGCAGTTTCTCTATCATACCCGAAGGATTTTCAAAGTAAACATTTTCAGTTGGTTCAATAGGTTGACGAGCAACTCTTTTCTCTACTGTTCGGGGTGAAGATACCCCGAACAAGCCCCTCAAAGGATTATGTTCCATAGTAACAACTGACAGTAAA
Source organism: Triticum aestivum (assembly GCF_018294505.1). Classification (NCBI taxonomy): domain Eukaryota; kingdom Viridiplantae; phylum Streptophyta; class Magnoliopsida; order Poales; family Poaceae; genus Triticum; species Triticum aestivum. The sequence goes on from NC_057812.1 coordinate 602,827,034, forward strand.
TTTCAGCACACTATATAAATTTTTCCTTACCAAATTCCACCTACCAAAGGCGCTTCACTCCCCGGAAATGGCGCCAGAAAAGAGTCTTGATGACCCAGAAGTATAGGGATCTATCGTAGTCCTTTCGTTAAGTAAGAGTGTCAAACCGAACGAGGAGCAGACGGAAATGATAAACAATTTTCAGTAAGGTATTCTCTGCATGCACTGAAATTATCGGTAACAGATAGTTTTGTGATAAGGTAATTTGTAACGGGTAACAAGTAGTAAAAGTAAATAAGGTGCAGCAAGATATCCCAATCCTTTTTGTAGCAAAGGACAAGCCTAGATAAACTCTTATATAAAGGAAAGCGCTCCCGAGGACACATGGGAATTATCGTCAAGCTAGTTTTCATCACGCTGATATGATTCACGTTCCTTACTTTGATAATTTGATATGTTGGTGGCCCGGTGCTTGGGTACTGCCCTTCCTTGTACAAGCATCCCACTTATGACTAACCCCTCTTGCAAGCATCCGCAACTACAAAAGAAGTATTAAGGTAAACCTAACCATAGCATGAAACATATGGATCCAAATCAGCCCCTTATGAAGCAACACATAAACTAGGGTTTAAGCTTCTGTCACTCTAGCAAGCCATCATCTACTTATTACTTCCCATTTCCTTACTCTAGGCCCAAAAAATGGTGAAGTGTCATGTAGTCGACGTTCACATGACACCACTAAAGGAGAGACAACATACATCTCATCAAAATATCGAACGAATACCAAATTCACATGACTACTTATAGTGAGACTTCTCCCATGTCCTCAGGAACAAATGTAACTACTGACAAATCATATTCATGTTCATATTCAGAGGGGTATTAATATGCATAAAGGATTTGAACATGTGATCTTCCACCAAGTAAACCAACTAGCATCAACTACAAGGAATAATCAACACTACTAGCAACCTACAGGTACCAATTTGAGGTTTTGGGACAAAGATTGGATACAAGAGATGAACTAGGATCTGAGAGGAGATGGTGCTGGTGAAGATGTTGATGGAGATTGACCCCCTCACGATGAGAGGATCGATGGTGATGATTTCCCCCTCTTGGAGGGAAGTTTCCCCGGCAGAACAGCTCCGCCGGAGCCCTAGATTGGTTCCGCCAAGGTTCTGCCTCGTGGCGGCGGAGTTTCGTCCCGTGAGCTTGCTTATGATTTTTTCCAGGGCAACAGACTTCATATAGCCAAAGATGGGCACCGGAGGCCTACCAGGGGGCCCACGAGGCAGGGGGCGCGCCCAGGGGGGTAGGGCGCGCCCCCACGCTCGTGGATGGTGGGTGGCCCCACTCTTGTGCTTCCTTCCCCCAATATTTTTTATATATTCTGAAACTGACTTCCGTGAAGTTCCAAGACTTTTGGGATTGGGCAGAATAGGTCTCAAATATTTGCTCCTTTTACAGCCCAAAATTCCAGCTGCCGGCATTCTCCCTCTTCGTGTAAACCTTCTAAAATAAGAGAGAATAGGCATAAGTATTGTGACATAATGTGTAATAACAGCCCATAATGTAATAAATATCGATATAAAAGCTTGATGCAAAATGGACGTATCACTCCCCCTAGTCCAATTCAGACTATGCCCATGGGGGCGTGCGGCCAGCCCTTGGCTGCCCCTCTCTCTCTCCCCTAGGCCCAATAAGGCCCATTACTTCTCCGGTGGTTTCGATAACCCTTTCGTCACTCCGATATATATCCGATGACCCTCAGAACTATTCCGGTGTCCGAATATAGTCATCCAATAAATCAATCTTTTTGTCTCGACAATTTCGAGGCTCCTCGTCATGTCCGTGATGACATATGGGACTCCGAACAACCTCCAGTACATCAAATCACAAAAACTCATAATACCGACCGTCATCAAACGTTAAGCATGCGGACCCTACGGGTTCGAGAACTATGTAGACATGAGCGACACTCATCTCCGGTCAATAACCAATAGCGGAACCTAGATGCTCATATTGGTTCCTACATATTCTACGAAGATCTTTATCGGTCAAACCGCATAACACCATAAATTGTTCCCTTTGTCATCGGTATGTTACTTGCCCGATATTCGATCATCGGTATCATCATATCTAGTTCAATCTTGTTACTGGCAAGTCTCTTTACTCATTCCATAATGCAACATCCCACAACTAACTCATTAGTCACATTGCTTGCAAGGCTTATAGTGATGTGCATTACCGAGAGGGCCCAGAGATACCTCTCCGACAATCGGAGTGACAAATCCTAATCTCGATCTATGCCAACTCAACAAACACCATCGGAGACACCTGTAGGGCATATTTATAATCACCAAGTTACATTGTGACGTTTGATAGCACACTAAGTGTTCCTCCGGTATTCGGGAGTTGCATAATCTCATAGTCATAGGAACATGTATAAGTTATGGAGAAAGCAATAGCAATAAACTAAACAATCATAATGCTAAGTTAACGAATCGGCCAAGTCAATCACATCATTCTCTAATGATGTGATCCCGTTCATCAAATGACAACTCATGTCTATGGCCAAGAAACTTAACCATCTTTGACTAACAAGCAAGTCATGTAGAGGCATACTAGTGACACTCTGTTTGTCTATGTATTCACACATGTACTAAATTTCTGGTTAATACAATTCTAGCATGAATAATAAACATTTATCATGATATAAGGAAATATAAATAACAACTTTATCATTGACTCTAGGGCATATTTCCTTCAGTCTCCCACTTGCCCTAGAGTCAATAATCTTGATTACATAGTAATGATTCTAACACCCATGGAGTCTTGGTGTTGATCATTGAGGGAGTCCTGGATTAGGGGTAGTTCGGGTAGCTGGACTATACCTTCAGCCGGACTCCTGGACTATGAAGATACAAGATTGAAGACTTCGTCCCGTGTCCGGATGGGACTTTCCTTGGCGTGGAAGGCAAGCTTGGCGATGCGGATATTCAAGATCTCCTACCATTGTAACCGACTCTGTGTAACCCTAACCCTATCCGGTGTCTATATAAACCGGAGGGTTGTAGTCCGTAGGCAATCAACTCCATATACAACAATCATACCATAGGCTAGCTTCTAGGGTTTAGCCTCCTTGATCTCGTGGTAGATCTACTCTTGTACTACCCATATCATCAATATTAATCAAGCAGGACGTAGGGTTTTACCTCCATTAAGAGGGCCCGAACCTGGGTAAAACATCGTGTTCCCTGCCTCCTGTTACTATCCGGCCTAGACGCACAGTTCGGGACCCACTACCCGAGATCCGCCAGTTTTGACACCGACATTGGTGCTTTCATTGAGAGTTCCTCTATGCCATCGCAATCAGGAAGGATGCCTCCTCCCGTCTTTAAAGACGGCACTGTTGCTAAGGGAGCCTTGGCTATCGGCCAAACTCTCCAGCTAGGTGGTTTCCTCATGACCGCCTGTTCGGCTGTTGCACCGACGGTGACCTCTCGGGTCATCAAAAGCAACCTACACGTCGGCTCGGAGCTCGTCGAGCAGCTAGATCCAATGGAGCTCTCTTCCGTAAACGAGCTCTTGGATCGCATCGCCGCCCTGGGGGTCGCTACGGATTACGACCAGGTTGGGCTTAAACCCGATCTAAGAGAAATTAACTCTCCCCAAGTCACCCACCACGTTGCCGTGGTAGAGGCGCAGAGCGGCGACCCTTCATCTATTTTAAGGACTAGCTACGTCCGAATTCCCAACTCCTCCAAGCCGGATACCCGCAGAGAGGAGGATGTAACTCAAGACCTGAGCTTAGGATCAGGCAACGGGCTAGATTCGTTGGACAACATCCAAGAATCCGAACTTCAGAGTTCGGAAACTCTTCGGCCTCCGAATCTTGGATTGGGTGAGGTTTCAGATTCAACGACACCCGCCCACCCGAACATAAGCGATCTCTCCCAAATCAGGCAGAGGGCTGATGAAACAGTACATCATTACTGGGCCAGATTCCTCCTGGTTATGAACAGGATAAAGGATTGCCACGAGGGAGATGCAATCTCAATTTTCTGCAGTAATTGCACAGACGAGGGAATCCTTAACGCCGTAAATCATCGTGATATTACACGCTTCGCTGACTTGGCGTCCATAGTACAAAAATACTGTGCGATGGAAATCGCCTGGAAAACCGAAATCAAATTTTGGGATAATCCGGCCTTGAATAGTAATCCCGTCCGAACTAAGAGGGTGCATCATCATAGGACACCCGGGATAAACACCAAAAAGCCAAAACCCTCTACAGGGCATGGAACCGTACTGGAAAGGTGGCTTGATGGACCCTGTAGAATCCACAGTACAGAGGACGCCACACCAACTCACAGCCATAGAGCATGTTGGATACTCCGGCAGGTGGCCAAAATTGGTGAGGACCTCTTAATTCTGGAGGCCGCAGAAAGCCAGCCCGAGGACACCAGTACCGTTCTCACAGTCTTCGAGACTTTCACATCAAACAGTATGCGAAAAAGAACACTCCGCAGCCTCGCGGAAGTCTATCAAGTTGCAACAATAAATCCATGGAGCAACACTACTATTACCTTCAACGCAAGTGATGAACCTAGATTCCGAACAGCCCGAGCACCAGCCGCATTGGTCCTCAGTCCCATAGTGGACGGCTTTCGCCTCACCAAGGTGCTCATGGATGGAGGCAGCGGACTTAACCTCATTTATGAGGAAACCCTTCAAAAAATGGAAATAGACTAGAACCACATCGAGCGAAGCAACACAACCTTTAGAGGAATAATCCCCAGTCGGGAAGCACGCTGCACAGGAAAAATCACACTAGATGTGGTGTTCGGCACGCCGGATAATTACAGGTCCGAAGAAGTCACGTTTCAGGTGGCCCCGTTCAAAAGCGGATATCACGCTTTAATGGGACGGGAAGCATTCTCAATCTTCCAAGCAATACCCCATTACAGGTACATGAAGCTTAAGATGCCCGGGCCGAACGGACTTATCACTCTAGCAAGTGATCCGGACGTAGCACTCCGCGCCGAAAACAAGACGACCGCATTAGCCCTTGAGGCACTATCCGAAGCCTTAGCGGCCGAGGAACTGACTGCGCTGTGCTCCACGGTTAACAGGGATGATGTGATACTCGATAAGAGATCCAAATCACATCCTTCAAGCCAGCTGACGAAATAGTCAAATTCCAGGTCCATCCAACGGACCCCAATAGAACAGCTTCCATCGGGGCACGAATGAACCCTGATGTAGACGCCGCACTACGAGAGTTCCTATGAGAGACTGGGACATTTTCGCCTGGCACCCTTCAGACATGCCAGGGATCCCATGCAGGCTGGCCGAACACAGCTTAAATATCCTAAAAGGATTCAAACCTGTCAAACAATCCCTTTGGCGTTTTTCCGAACCCAAGAGATAGGCTATGGGAGAGGAGCTAGCCAAGCTATTGGAGGCCGGATTCATTAGAGATATAAAACATCCGGACTGGCTAGCAAACTTGGTGATGGTACCAAAGAAGGACAAATCCTGGCGCATGTGTGTCGATTTTAAAGACCTCAACAAGGCTTGCCCAAAGGATCCCTTTCCCCTCCCCCGTATCGATCAAATTATCGATGCCACCGCAGGACATGACTCGTTGTGTTTCCTCGACGCATATTCCGGATACCATCAAATCAAGATGGCAGAATCAGACCAAGCCGCAACAGCATTCATCACACCATACGGCCCATTCTGCTTCAACACAATGCCCTTCGGGCTGAAAAACGCCGGCGCAACATATCAGTGCATGATCCAGACATGTCTGGCAAATCAGATCTGCAAAACAGTGGAGGCGTATGTTGATGATGTGGTCGTCAAATCAAGACATGTCGAATCTCTAGTAGACGACTTGAGGCTTACATTCGATAACCTCCGAAAATATGACATCAAGCTCAACCCGGAAAAATGCGTCTTCGGTGTTCCAGCCGGAAAGCTCTTGGGCTTCATTGTATCCGGTAGAGGAATTGAAGCAAATCCAGCCAAGATCCGAGCTTTGTCACAATTGGATATCCCAAAGGACCTCAAACAAATACAAAAATTAACCGGATGCGTGGCGGCTTTAAGCCGCTTCATCTCCCGCTTGGGAGAAAAGGCACTACCCCTCTATCGCCTCCTTCGGCGCACCGAACACTTCGAGTGGACGGAGGCCGCCACGGCCGGACTTGATGAAATAAAAGACATATTGGCAACAAACCCAGTCCTGGCCGCGCCGAACACCGGTGAACCAATGTTATTGTACATTGCAGCAACACACCAAGTTGTCAGCGCAGTGCTCGTTGTCGAGCGGGAAACGGATGGACACAAATTCCCCCTTCAAAGGCCGGTCTACTATGTATCCACTGTCCTCACTCCATGCAAATCACGGTACCCGCATTATCAAAAGATTGCATACGCGGTATTCATGGCATCCCGGAAGCTACGACACTACTTTCAAGAGTGTTCCATAACAGTAGCCTCAGAAGTACCACTCAACGATATTATCAACAACCGCGACGCAATGGGCTGGATTGCAAAATGGGCCATCGAGCTTCTCCCGTTTAATATAACCTATAAGCTACGGCGAGCTCTTAAATCGCAAGTTTTGGCCGACTTCGTCACAGAATGGACGGAGGCCGAGCTCCCTAAAGAGTACGGCACATATTCAAACTGGATTATGCATTTCGACGGCTCCAAAATGTTGGCCGGACTGGGGGCTGGTGTCGTCCTGACATCCCCTACAGGAGACATAGTCCAATATGTGCTCCAAATCATGTACATGGATTCCAACAATGCAGCCGAATATGAGGCCCTCCTACATGGTCTCCGGATAGCAGTATCCATGGGTATCCAGCGCCTAGAGGTACGCAGGGATTCAAACCTCGCGATATCCCAAATAAATGGAGACTTCGACGCCAAGGACCCAAAAATAGCAGCTTACCGCAACACCGTCCTAAAAATGTCAGCTCGGTTCGAAGGGCCGGAGTTTCACCATATAGCCCGAGAAAACAATCAAGCAACGGACGTCCTGGCATGCATCGAGGCAAAACGCGATGCAGTCCCCCCAACATATTTTTGGAAACATAGTTCAAGCCATCCATAGCATGGGAGGGGGAACCCGCAAATAACAGCCCAGACCCAGCCGCACCACTCGACGCCGAACAATCTGACACAATTGGAGGCTCTGCCAATGAAATTACACCTTCAGACCACATAATAATGGTGGTCATCGCCCCGTGGACAGAACCATTCCTAGCCTACCTTACTAGGCAGGAACTCCTGGAGGACCAAAACGAGGCCCGCTGCATAGTGAGGCGATCTAAAGCCTGTAGAGTCCATGAGGGAGAGCTTTATAAGAAAAGCACTACCTGAGTCCTTCAAAGGTGCATCTCCGAAGAGGAAGGGCGGAACCTTCTGGCTGAAATTCATGCCGGACTCGGTGGTCACCACGCCGCTGCTCGGTCCCTTGTTAGCAAGGCTTTCCGTACAGGCTTTTATTGGCCGACGGCCCGGGCAGACGCTCAGGACCTAGTCCAACGATGCGCTGGTTGCCAACTTTTTGCCAACCAAAGCCATATGCCACCCACCGCACTCCAAACTATACACATCACCTAGACTTTTGCGGTCTAGGGGCTTGACATGGTCGGACCCCTTAAAGGTGGGACCGATAGGAAAAAATACTTACTGGTCATGGTGGATAAATTCACCAAATGGATAGAAGCCAAGCCTGTTAAAACGGTCGAATTCGGACCAGTGATAAACTTCATATCCGGGGTTGTACACCGTTATGGCGTCCCCCACAGCATCATAACCAATAACGGTACAAACTTTACCGCCGACGAGGTAAAACTCTGGTGCAAAAACATGGGCATCAAGCTCGATTATGCTTCCTTCTATCACCCACAAACCAACGGCCAGGTCGAACGTGCAAATGGTCTTATCATGAGCGGCACTAAACCCAGACTGGTGCGGTCCCTCAAGGAATCTAACACGCACTGGGTAGAGGAGCTCGACTCCATGCTATGGGGGCTGCGGACCACGCCAAATCGCACCACCGGATACACACCATTTTTTATGGTGTACGGCGCAGAGGTAGTTCTGCCCTGTGACATAATTCATGACTCACCTAGAGTGCGCATGTACGAAGAAAGAGAAGCCGAGCTCGATCGGCAGGACAACTTGGACGCCCTGGAGCAGGAGCGTGACGTGGCAAAAGCCTGTTCCGCATTTTATCAACAGCAGGCCCGAAGATATCAAAGCAGAGAAGTACAGGCCAAAAATTACAATGTTGACGAACTAGTTCTACGCCTGCCGGATAAGAAAAAGGACAAACTCAAGCCCAAGTGGGAAGGTCCACTCATAATCGACCAAGTCCTGACTGGCGGGGCGTACCGCCTGCGAGATGCGTCGGATAACCGACTCGAGCCGAACCCGTGGAACGCCACCCGTCTCCGAAGATTCTATGCCTAGCGCCGGACTCTGTGTTCGTCTCCTTCCTCTGTCCATTTTTTGCATTTTTCTGTCTTACATTTCTCTCCTTCCCCTCTTTTCTTTTATAGCCCTTAAAGGCTCATCTAGTGACGCGCCACTCGCGCTCATTAAACCTGGGGGCTTCTTTAACAGAAGCTTATTTATACGGGCTTCACACCCAACACATGCGTCAAACTTCCGCATGTACCTTTTTCTTCACCATTATATGCATCGATATGACTTAATTTTTGGCCAAGCTAGGTTGCCTTGCTCCTGTGCTTACCCCTACGTTCCCGATTGTTCGGCTAGGCGGTAAAGGGAGCACCTCTGCGATTGTTACTGTCGAGTCAGCCAGATTTGTACCTCGGACTGGGTGAAGCCGGAAGCTAGCATTCTTAAGGGAATATTCGGTCGGTGAGATAAAAGATGATCTTTTTACTCATTTTATGCGCCCCCAGATGCTTTTTCTGCGTCTTTTTACGCAGTCCGGACATGCACTTTAGGGCATGCCTCCCAGCGAAAGGAACCCCTAACGGAACTATTCTCTCTGGAAGATGTTTTTTACTAACCATGTAATATAACATAACTAGTTGGGCACTTGTCTGATAAAGCACTAATGACCCCTACGCCTGGTCCACACATACCACGGTTCTTATATAACCGCTATGGTATTCGGACACACTCCGGACCGTCAGGTCCCGAGGTTGAAGCGAAAAGGTCGGCAACGACAAACGATCTACAATCCGGCTAGAAGGCATTACACATGTCAATTCAAAATTACATAGTCATTCTGACTGATTGTATTCCTCTTCTATACCATCTAACAGGCTGTCTAATTTACAGTCCTGCTGGGAATACTTCGCGGCCAACTCTACTTGGCCGTATACTAAGCTCACAAGGATCTCCTTCCCGTCAGGCCCCACTGGTCCGACCTCGGCCATGTGGTTTGGGTCAGACTTCATAAAACGAGTCTTCACCATGGCCCAGGCTTCCCTAGTGCCTTGTCGGCATGCCGATATCTTCCACAACCGGAAGCGCCGCCGAGCTCCCTTCAGCTTCTCCGCAAGCTCTCCAAGGCCCTTGGGCATGGAGTGGGCATGCCATAAGGCTTGGGCAACACCTCCCATCGCCTACCGAATTCACTCGTGCAGTTGCATGAGTTCAGGAAGAAGGTCACCCGTAGAACCGGGCATTTCCTCTGCAGGACGACCTGTGAGCATACCTACAGATATTACTCTGTTAGTCGACTTCCTCGCCGAACTCTTTTTTTCAAAGTTCGTTCAAGCACTTACTGAATATGCTGCGTCAAAGCTGCTGATTCTCCCTCGTGGAGTACGACAGCTGGCCACGAACATCTTTAAGTTCGACGTCCAGCCTGGTGTTGGCAGCCTGAAGATCATTCTTCTCTCGCCTCACCTTTGTCAACGTACTCTCACCAGCCTTTAGCCGGCGTAAGAGTTGTTGCTTTTCTGGATCGAGTCCAACGCCATCTTCAACATGATTTGTCAGATTTGCACCCACACCGCACAATACTAATCTTTCGAAGCGTATCTTACCTGAGGGGGTCTCTTTGGGCTCCCCTGCTGCGGCTAGTGCGGCCTCTAGTTGGGCCTTGCACTTTTCCAGCTCCTGGGACAGTACAGTATTCTTCTCTGTAAGAACCTGCTTATCAAATGATCCTTAAATCAGTTGCTCTAACTGTTTCAAGTCTCGGGGGCTACTAGTATATCTATATTTGACCAAAATTTTCTTACCCGTATGTCTTTTACATACTGCTCCGTGGCTCTGGCTAAACCATTTTGAGCGGCACGGAGGTACACATCTCCCGAATTAAAGGCATCTAAAGCCTCTTGGGAGAAACAAGCGTCGCGTAGAACTGTCCGGCGACGCCTGTGGTTCATGGCACTCTCCACTTCAGAATTTGTGGTAGACAGCCTGTCCGCATCCTCTGTCGGAGGAGTGTCCGGTGCGCGCCTTGTGCTCGCCTCCGCTTCCTGGCTAGACGTTGGAGCCTGGCTGGTGGGGGCGCGATTGGCAACCTCTCCGGATGTAGTCTGGCGAGGTCTCTTCGTTCTGAAGATAGCACGAACATTAATATGCCCTGATAGAATAACACCAGGGAAACAGAGGGTGCGCTATACCTTTGCGCCGGCATCTCAGTCCGGACTGCATTCCTTTTTGCCCCACGGGGTCCTGCGGCCCCTCGTTGGCTAGCCGCTACAGGTTCGGCCTCCTGCCTCAGAAATCTCCCCTGCAAAACACGGTTGTCGTCAGAAACACCGGAATACGTGAGAGTGGAATCTCTCTCAAGGGAATGAGACTGCGGTTTCTGTCACCTGGGAGGCCGGGATTAACCCTGGGTAATCAGCCGTGATGGCTACCAAGGTATTGTCCTTGCTTAGCTGATGGAACACCCCGTCGATAAGCTCCACCGATATGTCCGGGTCCTCTTCGGAGTCCGGATCGAGGGACCGTTCTGGGTCCTCGGGCTGTGGAGGGCGGTTGTTTATATCCTTTACCTCCTGTCACAGTTCCTGCACTGAAGTCGTTAGACTACATATCTAACCGTGGGAGTATAAAATAGACGGGCAAGCGCAATTATTCACTTACCCAACTTGGAGGATCGTACATAGTAAATCCAGCCTGCGGAATGATGCAGAGGAATTCCTCCTTTTCTCCCTTGTACAAAGAGGATAAGATCCTTACAAGGGCGGCAGCTGAGGCCGGCCCCTTACGACCGTAACGGGTGGCGTCATCCTCACAGTTGAAATCCCACATGGGGTGGACTCTATATTGCAGCTGCTGCACCCCTCGCATAATGCATGCGGCCATGACTCCAATCATGGTTAGTCCGGAATGAGCCAACAGTCTTATCCGGCCCATCAGGTAAAGGACGTCTCTGTCGCTTTCTTTCTGAGAGCTCCGCGGACGCCAGCTCAAGCGTTTCTTCAATGGGGCACTGTTGAACTCAGGGAGACCGGCCCGGATAGGGTCCGGTAGCGGGACGTCATCTATGTAAAACCATTCCGAAGGCCAGTCCTCGGACGCCTTCTTTGGGGTTCCGGATAGGTATCCGGTCTCGGCGATGCGCCATACTTCGGCTCCGCCCACTTGGTCTATAGACCCCTCTCGAGAACGGGGCACCAGGCAGAATAACCTCTTCCACAATGCGAAATGAGCCTCAACGCCTAAAAATAGCTCGCAAAGGGCGACGAAACCCGCAATATGTAATACAGAGGCGGGCGTGAGATTGTGCAGCTTGAGGCCATAGAACTCCAGAAGCCCGCGGAGAAATGGATGAATTGGAAACCCCAGTCCCCTTATTAGATAGGGGACGAGGCACACCCGCTCTCCTTTAGAAGGATTGGGGGTGCTCTCCGCTTGTTTTTCGCCATTATAGGTGGCGAGACAGGCTCGGACCGGGACCATGTATGCCTGAGGGAGAAATCCCTTGGCCTGAAGCGACACTAACTCGCTATGCGGGTTGGTGCAACTCTCCCAGTCCCTGGGTTTGGGACCGGAGGGGCGAGGGGAGGAGCTGCGACGGTTGGTCATGTTGGAATGGACCTTTGCTGGAAGCGCTCTGATGATAACTCGCGGAGAGGAGAAGATGTGGTTTGGACCTAAATCCCCATCCCATTAAATAGGCGGCTCGTTTATATGGCTAGGGGCGTGGATGTAAAAACGCCCTATCTTTTCGCATTCGTTTGACACGTGGAAGACGGCCATTATTGGGCGTGGGAGTCGAGGAGCGCTACATTACAAAAATCGGACATTATTCCTACAGGTACACAGGATTTGGAGAAGAACCCGCCTTGCAATGCCGAACAATCTGCGCGCCGGACTCATCGTCATTGAAGCCTGGTTCGGGGGCTACTGAGGGAGTCCTGGATTAGGGGGTGTTCGGGTAGCCGGACTATACCTTCATCCGGACTCCTGGACTATGAAGATACAAGATTTAAGACTTCGTCCTGTGTCCGGATGGGACTTTCCTTGGCGTGGAAGGCAAGCTTGGCGATGCGGATATTCAAGATCTCCTACCATTGTAACCGACTCTGTGTAACCCTAACCCTATCCGTTGTTTATATAAACTGGAGGGTTGTAGTCCATAGGCAATCAACTCCATATACAACAATCATACCATAGGCTAGCTTCTAGGGTTTAGCCTCCTTGATCTCGTGGTAGATCTACTCTTGTACTACCCATATCATCAATATTAATCAAGCAGGACGTAGGGTTTTACCTCCATCAAGAGGGCCCGAACCTGGGTAAAACATTGTGTTCCCTGCCTCCTGTTACCATCCGGCCTAGACACACAGTTCAGGACCCACTACCCGAGATCTGCCGGTTTTGACACCGACAATCATGTTTTTCTCGTGAGTAGTCAACGGGTCTGCAACATTCAGATCCGTATGTATCTTGCAAATCTCTAAGTCTCCCTCCTTGACTTGATCGTGGATGGAATTTAAGCATCTCTTGATGTGCTTGGTTCTCTTGTGAAATATGGATTCCTTTGCCAAGGCAATTGCACCAGTATTGTCACAAAAGATTTTCATTGGACCCGATGCACTAGGTATGGCACCTAGTGAAGGAAATATGCCCTAGAGGCAATAATAAAGTTGGTATTTATATTTCCTTATAGCATGATAAATGTTTATTATTCATTCTAGAATTGTATTAACCGGAAACTTAGTACATGTGTGAATACATAGACAAACAGAGTATCCCTACTATGCCTCTACTTGACTAGCTCGTTAATCAAAGATGGTTAAGTTTCCTAGCCATGGACATGTGTTGTCATTTGATGAACGGGATCACATCATTAGAGAATGATGTGATGGACAAGACGCTTCCATTAGCTTAGCATAATGATCGTTCAGTTTTATTGCTACTGCTTTCTTCATAACTTATACATGTTCCTCTAACTATGAGATTATGCAACTCCCGAGTATGGGAGGAACACCTTGTGTGCTATCAAACGTCACAACGTAACTGGGTGATTATAAAGATGCTCTATAGGTGTCTCCGATGGTGTTTGTTGAGTTGGCATAGATCGAGATTAAGATTTGTCACTCCGTGTATCGGAGAGGTATCTCTGGGCCCTCTCGGTAATGCACATCACTATAAGCCTTGCAAGAATGTGACTAATGAGTTAGTTACAGGATGTTGCATTACGGAACATGTAAAGATACTTGCCGGTAACGAGATTGAACTAGGTATTGAGATATCGACGATCGAATCTCGAGCAAGTAACATACCGATGACAAAGGGAACAACGTATGTTGTTATGCGGTTTGACAGATAAAGATCTTCATAGAATATGTAGGAGCCAATATGATTATCCAGGTTCCGCTATTGGTTATTGACCGGAGATGTGTCTCGGTCATGTCTACGTAGTTTTCGAACCCGTAGGGTCCGCACGCTTAACGTTCTGTGACGATTTGTATCATGAGTTATGTGATTTGATGACCGAAGTTTGTTCGGAGTCCCGGATGAGATCGGGGACATGAAGAGGAGTCTCGAAATGGTCGATACGTAAAGATCAATATATTGGACGACTATATTTGGACATCGGAATGGTTCTGGGTGAGATCGGGCATTTACCGATGTATCGGGAGGTTACCGGAACCCCCAGGGAGGTATATGGGCCTTATTGGGCCATAGTGGGAGAGAGAGGAGAAGGGAGCAAAGGAGGGGCGCGCCCCCCCAAGCCCTATCCGAATTGGGAAGGGGTCCGCCCCCTTTCCTTCCTCCTTCCTCCCCCTTCCTTCTCTCCTAATCCAACTAGGGAAAGGGGGAATCCTACTCCCGGTGGGAGTAGGACTCCCCTTGGGGTGTTCCTAGGAGGCCGGCCCCAACCCTCCTCCACTCCTTTATATACGGGGAGGGGGGCACCCCATAGACACACAAGTTGATCATTGATCTCTTAGCTGTGTGCGGTACCCCCTCCACAATAATCCACCTTGGTCATATCATAGCGGTGCTTAGGCGAAGCCCTATTCCGGTAGCATCATCATGACCGTCATCACGCCGTCGTGCTGACGAAGCTCTCCCTCGACACTCTACTGGATCGTGAGTTCATGGGACGTCACCGAGCCGAACGTGTGCAAATTGCGGAGGTGTCGTACCTTTGGTGCTAGGATCGGTCGATCGTGAAGACATACGACTACATCAATCGCGTTGTCATAACTCTTCCGCTTACGGTCTACGAGGGTACGTAGACACCACTCTTCCCTCTCATTTCTATGCATCACCATGATCTTGCATGTGCGTAGGAATTTTTTTGAAATTACTGCGTTCCCCAATAGTGGCATCCGAGCCTGGTTTATGTGTAGATGTTATATGCATGAGTAGAGCACAAAGGAGTTGCAGGCATGGGTGTATACATATTGCTTGCTGTCACTAGTTGTTTCTTGATTCGGCAGTATTGTTGGATGAACTGGCCCAGACTGACATTACACATACACTTACACGAGACTGGTTCTACCGACGTGCTTCACACACAGGTGGCTGGTGGGTGTCAGTTTCTCCAACTTTAGTGGAAGCGGATTCAATGAACAGGGTTCTTTCTGAAGATTAAAAAGCAATCACTATACCGCGTTGTGGTTTTTGATGCGTAGGTAAGAACGGTTCTTGCTCAGACCATAGCAGCCACATAAAACTTGCAACAACAAAGTAGAGGACGTCTAACTTGTTTTTGCAGGGCATGTTGTGATGTGATATGGTCAAGACGTGATGAGATATAAATTGTTGTATGAGATGATCATGTTTTGTGAAAGTTATCGGCAACTCGCAGGAGCCTTATGGTTGTCTCTTTATTGCATAAGATGCAAGCGCCATATAATTGCTTTACTTTATCGCTATGCGATAGCAATAGTTGCAAAAGCAATAGTTGGTGAGACGACCATGTGACGACACGTTGATAGAGATCAAGATGATGGAATGTGTCATGCCGGTGACGATAGATATTACGACGGTGTTTTGGAGATGGAGATCAAAGACACAAGATGATGATGGCCATATGATGTCACATATTTTGACTGCATGTGATGTTTATCCTTTATGTATCTTATTTTGCTTAGTTCGATGGTAGCATTATAAGATGATCTCTCACTAAATTTCAAGGTATAAGTGTTCTCCCTGAGTATGCACCGTTGCGATAGTTCATCGTGTCGAGACACCACGTGATGATCGGGTGTGATAATCTCTACGTTCACATACAACGGGTGCAAGCTAGTTTTGCACACGCGGAATACTCAGGTTAAACTTGACGAGCCTAGCATATGCAGATATGGCCTCGGAACACTGGGGACCGAAAGGTCGAGCGTGAATCGTATAGTAGATATGATCAACATAGTGATGTTCACCATTGAAAACTACTCCATCTCACGTGATGATCGGACATGGTTTAGTTGATTTGGATCACGTGATCATTTTTATGACTAGAGGGTTGTCTATCTAAGTGGGAGTTCTTAAGTAGTATGATTAATTGAACTTTAATTTATCAAGAACTTAGTCCTGATAGTATTTGCATAACTATATTGTAGATCAATAGCTCACGATGTAGCTCCCCGTTTATTTTTGATATGTTCCTAGAGAATAACTATGTTGAAAGATGATAGTAGAAATGATGTGAACTAGGTCCGCGATCTAAGGATTATCCTCATTGCTGCATAGAAGAATTATGTCCTTGATGCACTACTAGGTGACAGACCTATTACAGGAGCAGATACAGACGTTATGAACATTTGGTAAAGCTCGGTATGATGACTACTTGATAGTTTAGTGCACCATGCTTTACGGCTTAGAACCGGGACTTCAAAACCGTTTTGAATGCCACAGAGCATATAAGATGTTCTAAGAGTTGAAATTGGTATGTCATACTCATGCCCGTGTCGAGAGGTAGAAGACCTTTGATAGTACTTTGCCTACAAGATGGAGGAGAATAGCTCAACTAATGAGCATGTGCTCAGATTGTCAGGGTACTACAATTGTTTAAATCAAGTGGGAGTTAATCTTCTAGATAAGATAGTGATACATCCATTTTGCATCATGCTTTTATATCGATATTTATTGCATTATGGGCTGTTATTACACATTATGTCACAATACTTATGCCTATTCTCTCTTATTTTACAAGGTTTACATGAAGAGGGGGATGCCGGCAGCTGGAATTCAGGGCTGGAAAAGGAGCAAATATTAGAGACCTATTCCGCACATCTCCAAAAGTGCTGAAACTTCACGGGAGCACATTTCAGAATATATAAAAAAAATTGGGCGGAAGAAGTACCAGAGGGGGGGCACCCACCGTCCACAAGGGTGGGGGAGCGCCCTACCCCCCTGGGCGCGCCCCCAGCCTCGTGGGCCCCCTGGCAGCCCTCTGATGCCCATCTTTGTCTATATGGAGTCTTTCATCGAGGAAAAAATCATAAGCCACGGGATGAAACTCCACCGCCACAAGGCGGAACCTTGGCGAAACCAACCTAGGACTCTGGCGGAGCTGTTCTGCCAGGGAAACTTCCCTCCGGGAGGGGGAAATCATCACCACCATCATCATCATCAATCCTCTCATCGGGAGGGGGTCAATCTCCATCAACATATTCACCAGAACCATCTCATCTCAAACCCTAGTTCATCTCTTGTATCCAATCTTTGTCTCAAAACCTCAGATTGGTACTTGTGGGTTGCTAGTAGTGTTGATTACTCCTTGTAGTTGATGCTAGTTGGTTTATTCTGAGGAAGATCATATGTTCAGATCCTTTATGCATATTAATACCCCTCTGATTATGAACATGAATATGATTTGTGAGTAGTTACGTTTGTTCCTGAGGACATGGGAGAAGTCTTGCTATAAGTAGTCATGTGAATTTGGTATTCGTTCGATATTTTGATGAGATGTATGTTGTCTTTCCTCTAGTGGTGTCATGTGAAAGTCGACTACATGACACTTCACCATTGTTTGGGCCTAGAGGGAGGCATTGGTAAGTAATAAGTAGATGATGGGTTGCTAGAGTGACAGAAGCTTAAACCCTAGTTTATGCGTTGCTTCGTAAGGGGCTGATATGGATCCATATGTTTCATGCTATGGTTAGGTTTACCTTAATACTTCTGTTGTAGTTGCAGATGCTTGCAATAGGGGTTAATCATAAGTGGGATTCTTGTCCAAGGAAGGACAATTGCCAAGCACTGGTCCACCCACATATCAAATTATCAAAGTACCGAACGCGAATCATATGAACGTGATGAAAGCTAGCTTGACGATAATTCCCATGTGTCCTCGGGAGCGCTTTCCTTTATATATGAGTTTGTCAATGATTGTCCTTTGCTACAAAAAGGATTGGGCCATCTTGATGCACCTTATTTACTTTTACTATTTGTTACCTGTTACAACTTACCTTATCACAAAACTATCTATTACCGATAATTTCAGTGCTTGCAGAGAATACCTTGCTGAAAACTCCTTATCATTTCCTTCTGCTCCTCGTTGGATTTGAAACTCTTACTTATCGAAAGGACTATGATAGATCCCCTATACTTGTGGGTCGTCAGATAGTAATTGACAAAGTTCTCTAGTCACTATCACGAAGTTACTAGAACTTAGTGATGAACTATAATATGCAAGGGATAACGAAAGTAATTCCCAAGCTCTTCGCCATGCTGAAATCGGTGAAGGTAGAAATCAATAAATAACATCAAGTGTTGATGGTTAACAAGACCACTAGTTTCAAGAAAAAAGGCAAAGGGAAAGGAAGAGGAACTTCAAAGAAGAATAGCAAGCAAGTTGATGCTCCCATGAAGAAGCTCAAAGCTAGACCCAAGTCTGGAACTGAGTGCTTCTACTGCAAAGGAAATGGTCACTGGAAGTGGAACTGCCCTAGATACTTGGCGGATAAGAAGGATGGCAAAGTGAACAAAAGTATATATTTGATATACATGTTATTGATATGTACTTTACTAGTGTTTATAACAACACCTCAGTATTTGATACTGGTTTAGTTATTAAGAGTAGTAACTCAAAACGGGAGTTGCAAAATAAATAGAGACTAGTTAAGGGCGAGGTGATGATGTGAGTTGGAAGTGATTCCAAGGTTGATAAGATCACCATCACACACTCCCTCTACCTTCGGGATTAGTGTTGAACCTAAAATAAATGTTATTTGGTGCTTGCGTAGAGCATAATATGATTGGATCATGTTTATTGCAACACGGTTATTCATTTAAGTCAAGGATAATTGTTATTCTGTTTACATGAATAAAACCTTCTGAGGTCATACACCCAAGGTGAATGGTTTATTGAATCTCGATCATAGTAATACACATATTCATAATATTGAAGCCAAAAGATGCAATGTTAATAATGATAGTGAAACTTATATGTGGCACTGCCTTTTAGGTCATATTGGTGTAAAGCGCATGAAGAAACTCCATGCTGATGTGCTTTTGGAATCACTATATTATGAATCATTTGATGCTTGCAAACCATGCTTCATGGGCAAGATGACTAAAACTTCATTCTCCGGAACAATGGAACAAGCAACTGACTTATTGGAAATAATACGTACTGATGTATGCAATCCAATGAGTGTTGAGGCTCGCGGTGGGTATCATTATTTTCTGATCTTCACAAATGATTTGAGCAGATATGGGTATATCTTCTTGATGAAACATAAGTCTGAAAAATTTGAAAAGTTCAAAGAATTTCAAAGTGAAGTGGAAAATTATCGTAACAAGAAAATAAAGTTTCTGCGATCTGATCATGCAGGAGAATATTTGAGTTACGAGTTTGGTCTTCATTTCAAACAATGCGGAATAGTTTCGCAACTCATGCCACCTGGAACACCTCAGCGTAATGGTGTGTCCGAACATCATAACCGTACTTTATTAGATATGGTGCAATCTATGATGTCTCTTACCAATTTATCACTATCGTTTTGGGGTTATGCATTAGAGACAACTGCATTCACGTTAAATAGGGCACCATCTAAATCCGTTGAGATGACACCATATGAACTGTGGTTTAGCAAGAAACCTAAGCTGTCGTTTCTTAAAGTTTGGGGCTATGATGCTTATGTGAAAAAGTTTCAACCTGATAAGCTCGAACCCAAATCGAAGAAATGCGTCTTCATAGGATACCCAAAGGAAACTGTTGGGTACACCTTCTATCACATATCTGAAGGCAATATATTCATTGCTAAGAATGGATCCTTTCTAGAGAAGAAGTTTCTCTTGAAAGAAGTGATTGGGAGGAATGTAAAACTTGATTAGGTAATTGTACCTTCTCCCGAATTGGAAAGTAGTTCATCACAGAAATCAGTTCTAGTGATTCCTACACCAATTAGTGAGGAAGTTAATGATGATGATCATGAAACTTCCGATCAAGTTACTACCGAACCTCGTAGGTCAACCAGAATACGTTCTGCACCAGAGTGGTACGGTAATCCTGTTTTGGATGTCATGTTACTTGACCATGACGAACCTACGAACTATGAGGAAGAGATGATGAGCCCAGATTCCACGAAACGGCTTGAAGCCATGAAATCTGAGATGAGATCCATATATTAGAACAAAGAATGGACTTTGATTGACTTTCCCATTGATCGGTGAGCCATTAAGAATAAATGGATTTTCAAGAGGAAGACGGACACTGATAGTAGTGTTACTATCTACAAATCTCGAATTGTCGCAAAAGGTTTCCGACAAGTTCAAGATGTTGACTACGATGAGATTTTCTCACTCGTAGCGATGCTTAAGTATGTTCGTATCATGTTAGCAATTGCCACATTTTATGAAATCTTGCAAATGGATGTCAAAATTGCATTCCTTAATGGATTTCTTAAAGAAGAGTTGTATATGATGCAACAAGAAGGTTTTGTCAATCCTAAAGGTGCTAACAAAGTGTGCAAGCTCCAGCGATTCATCTGTGGACTAGTGCAAGCATCTCGGAGTTAGAATATATACTTTGATAAAGTGATCAAAGCATATGGTTTTATACAGACTTGCGGTGAAGCCTGTATTTACAAGAAAGTGAGTGGGAGCAGTATAACATTTCTGATAAGTATATGTGAATGACATATTGTTGATCGGAAATAATGTAGAATTTTCTGGAAAGCATAAAGGAGTGTGTGAAAAGAGTTCTTCAAAGAAAGACCTCGATGAAGCTACTTACATATTGAGCATCAAGATCTATAGATATAGATCAAGACGCTTGATATATTTTCAATGAATACATACCTTGATAAGATTTTGAAGTAGTTCAAAATGGAAAAGTCAAAGAAGGAGTTCTTGCCTATGTTGTAAGGTGTGAAGTTGAGTAAAGACTGAAAACCCGACCACAGCAGAAAATAGAAAGAGAATGAAAAGTCATTCCCTATGCCTCAGTCATAAGTTCTATAAAGTATGCTATGCTGTGTACAAGACCTACTGTGTACCTCACCATAAGTTTGGCAAGAGGGTACAATAGTGATCCAGGAGTGGATCACTAGACAACGGCCAAAAATATCCTTAGTGGAATAAGGAAATGTTTCTCGGTTATGGAGGTGGCAAATAGTTCATCATAAAGAGTTACGTCGATGCAAGCTTTGACACCGATCTGGAGGACTCTAAGTCTCGATCTAGATACATATCGAAAGTGGGAGCAATTAGCTAGAGTAGCTCCGTGCAAAGCATTGTTGACATAGAAAATTTGCAAAATACATACGGCTCTGAATGTGGAAGACCCGTTGACTAAATTTCTGTCACAAGCAAGACAAGATCGCTCTTTGGGTGTTAATCACATAGCGATGTGAACTAGATTATTGACTCTAGTAAACCCTTTGGGTGTTAGTCACATGGAGATGTGAACTAATCACATAAAGATGTGAACTATTGGTGTTAAATCACATGATGATGTGAACTAGATTATTGACTCTAGTGCAAGTGGGAGACTGAAGGAAATATGCCCTAGATGAAATAATAAAGTTGTTATTTATATTTCCTTATATCATGATAAATGTTTATTATTCATGCACGAATAGCACACATTCAAGATGCACACACCCAAGACTCATGCTTTGCCAAAGGGCGGCATGAACTTATTTGGATCTTCTAGTTGAACTTCAAGGTTTTTCTTACTTCTTTTTGTTGTTACCTTTCTAGTTTTTCGTATATGATTTTCTCGTCGACTATATGCACTCATTTTCGTGATATTGGAATTTTTCTGTACACCCATAACAGTTTTTTTGAACTCTCCAATTTATGGAATTTGAACTTCGAGAGTTAACATTTCCCTAGTTGACGCTTTTGTTTTCTTCTTGGATTATAAAAATCGCACTACTCTGTTAATTTAATTTGAACTTCTTACTATATTCTTTATTAGTGGGGAATTTCACGTTTTTTGTAATCAACATTGTACCGCTCCTTTTTTTTGCTTTTGAACTTCTTTATATGATTGATGATTCTCATGCGAACTACAGAAAGAAAGTGATTGAAAAAGACAACAAAAAGTTTTCTTAGAACTTTGTCCTTGTCTCTTCACTTCAACTATGAACTGATGATACTACACATATTCCACTTGAACGGCTACCTGTTGGCTGCAAGTTTTTAGAACTTCTGTCAGGACCCCGATTCCAAGTCACATCGATCTAGCCGGTAACACCTCATATCACATTGCAGCCTCACGCACGGTATCCCCACGGGTGTTGCCTTACCATGGTTCGGGACTGTTTGCGCCTTTTGGGTCAAGTATATGATAGTGTCGCTAGCATCCATATGACGGAGAACCTGGGCCGACATGGCTAGTCGTGAACCCAAAGCGGCACAGACCTATGGAGACAGGCATACGTGAATCACATCGAGCATGTCGGTCATCAGCATGTGAATCCGGGCTGTAGCACTGGGCTAACGGGACTCCGGGGAACCCGGGCTGTAGCAGGCTAGGCAGGACTCCGGATGTCACTGCGTGACATTTCCCCGAAGGGACAAATGTAGGAACGAAGTGAAACACATGCCGGCTGGGCTAGCAGGACTCCGGTGAACCGGGATGTAGCGGACTACTATGGCTGGAGGAACACTAGACTACATTTCCCCATAGGAAAGGCTGCCAAGGATAAACAACTAGATTGTCGGATCCCACACATACCAAGCATTTCAATCATACACACAATATGCTCGATATGTGTAAATACAACATGGCATCACAACAAAACTCTACAACTCAAGTACTTTATTTAAAGGCTCCTGAGAGCCATACATAACATGTTCATACAGGTAGGGGTCACATGACCCGACACTCAAGTCATACAAGAATACAAGCACATGCGGAAGCAAATAGTCTGAGTACAGACAATAGAAAGAAAGAAGGCTTCTCGAAGCCTGTCTATCTACATAGGCCCCTCCATGGCCAGGATCACCACCTGGGTGGCAAGTCACTCACGTCGAGATCTACATAAAACCCATTGGAGGGGGCGGCGTTGTCATTTGAAAACAGTAATTAAGCAAACATGAGTGCAAAGGTACTCAGCAAGTCTTACATCAGAACCTACTATACATGCTCATTCTCAAGAAGGTGGTGGAGTTATTGCAGCAAGCCATCTTTGACTCTTGGCTAAGCTATCCTACGGGACACCACTAGTAAAATAGTTTTCGCACACGAGTCCACTAATCACCAACACAATACTCCACCGGGGATCCTCCCTCGTCATCCTACGAGAGGGCCATCCTCGGTACTCACACTTATCTTGAGTCTTTTAGTAATAACCATTAACTTGTCTATGAACTATATAGGCACCTAAGTAGTCCTTTACCGCGGACGCGGCTATTCGAATAGATGATGTTAACCCTGCAGGGGTGTACTTCTTCATACATGTTCTCACCACTTACCGCCGTTTACACGACATCTACTTGGCAACCTTCAAGCAGAAGCCCAACGAGGGTGTCAGCCATGGCCTACCTAAACACTCAAGTCTCTAGTCCAGGTTTATCGCCTATCCAGGTTCCATCCGTAGGGAGTCCAGCCGAGGTTTCCACATACGGCCCCGAACGATGTGAACAGGGTTCCCGAGACACCAAACGGGTGACTCGGTACACCGTGCCATGGTGTATCTACTGCAACATAGCCCACCCCTAGGGTCAGCGCTACGCACGGCCGCCAACACATAACCTACAAACACCAGAAACTAATTGCAACTCCTGGACAGAGTACTAGAGTGATTAAGAAGCCGAGAGGGTCCATTGGTTTCGGGCCCAATGTATGGTAGTAACTGAATCTTAAATCACACATATAGATCTCAGTTCTTAGGGACGGCCTCAATGAAACAACCCACCCTGTACTCCTACATCGCCTCTCATCGATACCTTTACCAAAACATGTTCAACACATCCCTCACATTACCGACATAATCATTTCACTCTAGCCCATCACCCAGATGAACCAGACCTGACACAACTCTAAGCATAGCAGGCATAGCAAGGTAGGAAACACAAACATGGCTCAATCAACTCCTACACATGCTAGTGGGTTTCATCTAGTTACTGTGGCAATGATAGGTCATGCAGAGGATAAGGGTTCAACTACCGTAGCACACAGCAGTTTGAAACGTTGTTGTCTTAATGAAGTAAATGAGAGCAGAGGCGAGAACATGGGATTGTATCGATATGATCAATGGGGCTGCTTGCCTGATGGAGTGGTAGTAGGGTACTGCCCTTCAGTTGGATACTCGAAGATATCCTCGGAGGCAGAACCTACCACGAGGGACACAAAGTACATAATCAACACATGACAATATGCAACAATATGATGCATGCTATGACATGGCAAAATGATGTGTCCTGCCTAATGCAATGTGAAACAAGTTGAAATGGGTCCATTTGAACCAAAGATTCAAATGGAAGTTAAAGTTCTTATGCATAATAAGTGTGTTAGCTTGTTTCACCTAAACAGCAAGGTTAAAGTGGGTTGTCATGCATGAAACCATTACAGATGGATATATTGAATTTTTCTGATCATTTTTCATATATAATTTGTTTGATTTGAGCTATGGTTGATTTTCTATGATTTTTTAGTAGTTTTGGCTATTTCCTGGAATTTCCTATATAAAAATAAATCCAGAAAATGAATAATTTCGTCAGCACTGCATCACTGTGACGTCAGCGAGTCAAAGGCGCCAGGGCCAGTCAAACCTGACTGGTGGGCCCTGTCTGTCAGTGACTCAGCTAACTAACAGGATTAGGTTAGTACTAATTAACTGTCAGTGGGGCCTGGGCCCACATGTCAGTGACCTAAACTAACTAAAATTAGTTAATACTAATCCTAAACTAATTAACAGGTCGGTCCCACCTTTCATAGTCTCGAGGGGGGGGGAGGTCAACTTGGGCCCACACGTCAGTCCACGGGTCAAAACGTGGTCAACTCGCAGGCGGCTTGACGCCGGCGACGACAGACGTGGCGAAGGGGCTCGGGTTTGCGTCTCCGGCGACCAAACGGGCGGCCGAGACCATCTACGGGGAGCTGGAAGCAAGCCGCGTCGTTTGGTGGTGGAAGTGGAGCTTGGGGAGGCCGGGAACAAGGGTTGTCAGAATCGCGATTCTGTTATATCATTTTACGACTTTACGATCCAAACTAACCCCTCTGATTCTACGACTTTAGTTCATAGAATCCACGTTTCTACGATCCTGATAGTGAAGATCCTACGATTTGCGATCCTACCACCGGAGCTCCGATCCGATTCAAAATCATGATTCTGACAACCTTGTCGGGAACGACGCCGGCGACGACCTTGGCGGTCGCCGGAGCTCGGGTGAGCTCGGGCTCGTTGCTGCAGCGGCCTAGGCGGGGAGACGCTAGCATCTACAGCTCCTATGCGATGCGGGGAGTGCGTTGGACACAAGCCCGGGACCATATGGTCACCAGAGCATGACCGGCGGCGATGCGGGCGGCGGCGCGTGCGGGTGAGCTTCGTGCAGTCGATGTAGGGGACGACAGCGAGAACGGAGAGGATAGAAAAGTAGCTGAGCTCACAGTGGTTGCGACGATCTAAATGGCGAGGTTGGGGACGAGCTGGAGCAGTGGTGACAGCGAAAAGGATCTCCGGTGGCGATCACCGAAGACGAGGACGAGGCGGTAACTCCAGGGCGAGCGAGCGCTCGGGGCTCGGTCTGCTCGACGGAGAGGAGGGCGGCGGAGCTCCTGGACACGGTGACGTGACACGGAGACGACGGATAGCACGGCTATGGCGACGGTGCGGCTACGGCAGCGTCGGCCATCGTGGGAGAGAGCAAGGGAGAGAGGCAGGGGCGCGTGTGAGGTGTCCACTAGGTCGGGGCAGTGCCGCAGAGGCACTTCGAGGCATCGCGCTGGCGCTGGCGATGGCAGGCAGGCAGGGAGGTGGCGTGGCGAGCTCTTGTGCTCGCCTCGCTGGCTAGGCGAAGCAGCTGCGTGGAGCGGCTGCTAGGCCGGGCCAGCTAGGTGGGCCGGCTGGTG
The DNA here is from genome assembly GCF_018294505.1 of Triticum aestivum. Classification (NCBI taxonomy): domain Eukaryota; kingdom Viridiplantae; phylum Streptophyta; class Magnoliopsida; order Poales; family Poaceae; genus Triticum; species Triticum aestivum. The sequence continues at coordinate 602,852,967 of NC_057812.1, forward strand.
GGCTTCCAGGTAAGCTCTAACTCTCTCTCTCTTTTCTGTTTTGCTTTTATTTATTTCATGCTATGTGTATTGAAATAGAATAAATACTATTTCATTTCCAAAAACTCTAGAAATATTCAGAGGCATATTTGGGAATATTCTCAACTGCCTAAAAATGCTTCCAAGATTATTTGAGCACTTTAAAATATTTATAGCATTTAAAATGCCCAAATTCAAATACTTATGGTTTGTTCAAAAATCCAGAATGGCTCCATAAATTGCAAGACCATTTTTGGCAGAGGTTTTAGTCAAGACCAAAAATGGTGGGCTTTTATGAAGGGCATTTTGGGTTCATTGAAATTCCAATTGTTGGAAATTAGCATTTTCAGGGGGGTGTTGGGGTTGATTAGGCCCCATTTCAAGTTTAAAAGAAATTTAAACATGATGCACACGTTCATCCAATCCTAATGCATGACTAAAAGCAGGGATGTGACAACTCACCCCCACTCAAAAGAATCTCGTCTCGAGATTTAGGATCCTCCGGGAAGAAGGTGGGCTACTCAAGTCGAAGACGATCCTCCCTTTCCCAAGTGGCTTCTTTCTCGGAATGGTGTGACCATTGAACCTTGAGGAACTTGATATTATGGCGTCGAGTGGTACGCTCGGCTTGATCAAGGATACAAACAGGATATTCCCAATATGAGAGGTTATCTTGTAGATCAAGCGTTTCGTGGTCCACTCCATGGATAGGATCCACGAAGCAACGGTTGAGTTGAGAAACGTGGAAGACATCGTGAACTCTGGAAAGATGCGAGGGTAGTTCCAATTGGTAGGCAACTTCTCCTTGTTTGGCAAGAATGCGAAAGGGTCCAATGTAACGAGGAGCCAATTTGCCTTTGATACCGAAACGATGGGTTCCCTTTAACGGAGTAACCCGAAGGTAAGCCTTCTCACCAACTTCATAAGTCATGAGCTTATGTTTACGATCATATTGGCTCTTTTGACGAGATTGGGCTATTTTCAATTTCTCAGGAATAACGCGAACCTGCTCTTCTGCTTCCTGAATCATATCCAGGCCAAAGAGTTGTCTTTCCCCGGTTTCTGACCAGTTAAGAGGCGTTCGACATTTTCGTCCATAGAGAACTTCGAAAGGAGCTTTGCCCAAGCTAGCTTGATAACTATTGTTATAAGCAAACTCCGTGAATGGAAGGCATTTCTCCCAACCCATTCCGAATGAGATGACAGAAGCTCGGAGCATATCTTCCAAAATTTGATTGACTCGCTCTACTTGACCACTTGATTGAGGATGGAAGGCGGTGCTAAAAGAGAGACGAGTTCCCATAGCATTTTGGAAACTTTCCCAAAATCGGGAGGTGAAGAGACTCCCACGGTCTGAGTTAATTTCCAATGGGACACCATGAAGAGATACTATTCGGGAGATGTATAAATTAGCTAGCTGGATAGCGGTGATACTCTCATGAACAGGTAGAAAGTGGGCTACTTTGGAAAGACGGTCGATCACGACAAAGATGGAATTATCCCCTCTCTTGGTCCTAGGAAACCCAGTAATGAAATCCATACTGATTTTATCCCATTTCCACTCAGGAATAGCCAAAGGTTGAAGGGTGCCAGTAGGCCGTTGATGCTCTGCTTTAACACGGCGACAGACCTCGGAGCTAGCAATGTATTGAGAAATTTCTCTCTTCATCCTAGTCCACCAAAACCTCTGGTGTAGGTCTTGATACATCTTAGTACTACCGGGATGAATGGTGAGAGGGGATTGATGAGCTTCCTTAAGGATCAGCCGCCTCAGGTTTCGTGCCTTGGGAACCACTAAGCGGTTTCCAAAGTATACAACACCCTGATCATCAACGGAGAAACAATTCGTGACTCCTTTCTTAATGTTTCTCTTAATACGGGAGATTCCCGGATCTACCTTCTGTGCCTTGATGATCCGATCCGTAAGGGTAGGTTTCACCACCAGGGTGGATAGGAATCCTCGAGGAACAATGTGAAGATTAAGCTTACGAAATTCCTCATGGAGAAGTGGTTGACTTTGTTGTAACATCACGTTGTTACAATAGGATTTACGACTTGGTGCATCAGCCATGACATTGGCTTTGCCCGGGGTGTAAGTTATTGCTAAGTCGTAATCCGAGATCAACTCGACCCAACGTCGTTATCTGAGATTCAAATCCGGTTGGGTGAAGATATATTTCAAACTTTGGTGATCGGTGAAGATCTCGCAACGATTACCGAGAAGGTAATGTCGCCAAGTTTTGAGTGCATGGACTACAGCTGCAAGCTCTAGATCATGTGTGGGATAATTTTCCTCATGTGGGTGTAATTGTCGTGAAGCATAGGCAATTACCTGACGATCTTGCATGAGTATGCAACCTAGTCCTTGTCGCGAGGTGTCGCAATAGATAATAAAGTCCTTGGAGAAATCTGGTGGTACCAGTACGGGAGCAGATGTCAGGCGTCTTTTCAGTTCCTGAAAGCTGAACTCGCACTTTGGGGTCCACTTGAACTTTTTATCTTTCTTGAGGAGTTCAGTTAGAGGTTTAGCAACCTTGGAGAAATTCTCAACGAAGCGGCGGCAGTAGCTCGCTAAGCCAAGGAAGCTCCGAACTTGCTTGACCGTCTCAGGTGGAGTCCAATCAAGGACGGCTTGAACTCGCTCAGGATTGACTGCAATACCCTTAACAGAGATTACATGGCCTAAATAGGTCACTTCTGGCAACCAAAATTCACACTTGGAGAATTTGGCATAAAGGCGATGCTCTCGAAGTTTCGTCAACACCAGCCTTAGATGTTTGGCATGTTCCTCTTCATTCTTGGAGTAGATGAGTATGTCATTGAGGTAAACTACGACGAATTTATCCAAATACTCCATGAAGATCGAGTTCATTAACCGAGAGAAAGTGGCTGGGGCATTGGTTAAACCGAAGGACATAACGGTGTACTCGTATTGGCCATAACGAGTAATGAAGGAAATTTTGGGAATGTCCCCATTTCTGATTTTGATTTGATGGTAGCCCAACCTCAAATCCATCTTGGAAAAGATTGAGGATCCAGCGAGCTGATCATACAGATCGTTGATCCTAGGAAGCGGATACTTATTCTTGATAGTGACCAAGTTGACAGGTCGGTAATCTACAACCATCCGATCCGTTCCATCTTTCTTCTTGACGAAGAGGACGGGGCAAGCCCAAGGAGAGTAACTAGGACGGATGAAACCCTTTTTCAAGGACTCATTGAGTTGGTTCTTAAGCTTGGCTAGTTCTAAGGGTGCCATCTTATAGGGTCTTCTAGAAATTGGAACGGTTCCTGGAACAAGGTCTATCACAAACTCGACATCCCTGTCAGGTGGAACACCTGGCAGTTCTTCTGGAAAGACATCCAGAAAGTCCCGGACTACCGAAATATGTTCAAGGTCTGGAAGGGGTTGGCATCTAGGGAGTAAAGTTGGCGCTTGGCCACTCGAGTTAAGACATTGACTGTCTTGCCCGATGGGTGAGTAAGTTGAACGGTTCTAGTGGCACAATCAATCTTAGCGTAAGGAGCTGACATCCAGTCCATACCCAAGATGATGTTAATGTCCGAGGACTTGAGAGCTATTAAGGATGCAAGGAAGACAAGTCTATCAACAAGAATTTCGTTCCCATGGCTTACTCTAGAAGTTTGCCATTTGGAACCCGGAGTTTGAATTACCATGGAAGTGGGCATGTCACAGAATGTCGTGTTATGCAATCGAGCATAGTTCTCAGATATGAATGAATGAGATGCTCCAGTATCGAAAAGAACAGATGCCGGATGGCAATTAACAAGGAGCGTACCAAGGACGACGTTAGGATCCTCATGAGCCTCCTCGGCTGAGACATAGTTGACATGGCCACGTGCAGTGGTGACCGGCTTGGCGTAGAATGCCTTTCCCGCTGGCTTACCACGACCAACGGACTTTCCAGACTGATTGGGGTTGTTGTTCTGGGGACACTCTCGACTATTGTGACCCGACTCTCCACACTTGAAACATGTCACAACATTGGGGCATGGAGCAGCATTAGCAGCGGGGCCACCATAGGGCTTGGACGGTGCAAACTGCTGGTTGGGACGAGGCACCTCAAAGGATGGCCTCGGAATGAACCTGGGTGGCAGTGTCGTGCTTGGAATCCACACCCGGCGCTTCTGAGATCCAGAGCCGGATGAAGATCCAAAATCACGGGAATGCTTGCGTGAAGCATCATAATCAGACTGTCCTCTCTCTGCACTGATGGCTTTATTGACCAATTTCTGAAAGGAGGTGCACTCGTGCAGACGAAGATCGCGGCGAAGCTCGGGACTATGTCCCTTGCGGAACCTTGCCTACTTCTTAGCGTCGGTAGATACTTCTTCAGGAGCATATTGTGCCAGATTCCCAAATTCACGAGTATATGCATCCACAGTCAGTCTTCCTTGGGTGAAATTGCAGAACTCTTCCCTCTTGCGATCTATGAGACCTTCCAGGATGTGATGCTCATGGAAAGCCTCACTGAATTCAGCCCAAGTAGTGATTTGGCTGACCGGGCGCATAGCTTCAAAATTTTCCCACCAAAGACTAGCAGGGCCTTCGAGGTGATAGGCAGCATAAGTAACCTTATCAGCTTCGGCTACGTTGGCAGAACGTAGCTTGTGGGTGATGCTGCGAAGCCAGTCATACGCGTCGAGGAGCTCGACGGAATGGTTAAACTTTGGTGGGTACAACTTAATGAAGTCATTGATTGACACCAAGTCATTTCGCTGATGGCGTGCAGTGTTCTGCTCAATCCGCTCCAACAAGCGGTTAGTCTCACGCTTGTTTCTTTCCGCCTCCAGCATCACTTCGGCCAGAGAAGGCGGGTGAGGCAGATTTTCACCCCTAACTGCACTGGCTTCCCCCTGCTCTGGGGCAGCAGGGTTACTGCGGGTGTTGACCATCCTAGGAGAAAACAAGGCAACGGTTTAGATCAGGATGGCACAACTTAGCAAGGAAGTGCAGAATGTAATGGATAACACGGAATGCAGAGATGTTCATCCGTATGTCATGGTAATATAGAACTGCCATATATATACCAACGGTCATACACATCATACATAGTTTAGCACAAGCCCAGGCTATAGTACAACTATGATGAAAGACGTTACATCTCATCGGAGGCATTCCAAGATCCTATACATTATTTGTCTACACCTCCGGAATTGATTACACACTAAGTCATATTCCACAAGTCACGCAGGACAGTGAAGATACAACTATTAATACTAGTGATACTACTACTAACTTAGACAGCTCCGTAGTAGTCCTCATAGAAGTCACCTCCATAGCCTGGAAGTTCAACGTGATCATCCGGGAACAGATGATCCTGAGGAGCTTCTAGACCAAAGGGGCTAGGATGAGGTCTTGGACCAACAAACGGTGGCCTACGGGGACCACGGGGTGGGGTGATGCCTCCCACATCATGCCAATCCACCATGTCTGGTAGAGCAGATCTCACAGGATACAGATCCCTCGTATCCATACATCCAGCTTGCACAGCAGGTGCAAACCGAGTCAAAGTGGCCCAATGATCAGCACGGGTGTTGAAAAGCTCCAGTCTCAAGGCCCGATTCTCTCGGTCCTTATCCTCGAGCATCTCGGCAGTGGTGCGAGTTAGTGAGTCTAAGCATGTGGAGTCAGCATAGATAGCCTGGAGATACCCTTGCGCTCCTGGGAGTGAAGATGGCATATAACGAAAGTCGGTGTTCCGAAGCAGGCCAGTCCGGACTCGCATGATGGTCATCATGGAATAGGCAGCATCCTGCACAACCATCTCAATAGTAACCCTGAGTCCATAGGAACAGTGGAGGGGCTCGGTAGATCCAGGATAAGAAGGAAACATCCTGACGGTGCAGAAATATTGGCTTTGATTAAAGTCTCGGAATTGCTCTTCGACAGTGTATTCGGGATACCAATGGTAACCCGTCTCGATCATTACCCGGACTAAGATAGCAGTATGACCTGGCACATCGAGGCATCGGGTCAGGCGAACCACTTGGTTTTGAGCACGAGTGGCCATCTGAAAGCACAACCACAATGCAAAGACATTAGAATTTCTAGGGAAAATTGGACAGCATAACAGCTGTAAATGCTTAGAAAAAGATTTGAGACATCCACAACAGTTTGCAATACCACTCAACAACATCATATCAAGGTTCTGATTCAACTGGAAACATACTAAAAGTAGTACAAACTGTACTGAGGCTTGTAACAACAATCCTATAAACTACTACGGATTAGTAACACGTGAACCTGATAGAAGAAGAGAGCCTAGTCCTTAACCCACGTTGAATGAGAAGAGAATGACTCAGATCAGAGGGCATAAGGTAAAGGAGTAAAAGAGCCTTACGTTCCCTCCCACAATCAATTCCCCTACATATAGCTAAAGCATTTCTAGACTCGACATCGACCAGTTTGGCTCAATGAACCTACAGGAAGTCCGGCTCTGATGCCAATGCTGTCAGGACCACGATTCCAAGTCACATCGATCTAGCCGGTAACACCTCATATCACATTGCGGCCTCACGCACGGTATCCCCACGGGTGTCGCCTTACCATGGCCCGGGACCGTTTGTGCCTTTTGGCTCATGTATATGATAGTGTCACTAGCATCCATATGACGGAGAACCCGGGCCGACATGGCTAGTCGTGAACCCAAAGCGGCACAGACCTACGGAGACAGGCATACGTGAATCACATCGAGCATGTCGGTCATCAGCGTGTGAATCCGGGCTGTAGCACTGGGCTAACAGGACTCCGGGGAACCCGGGCCATAGCAGGCTAGGTAGGACTCCGGATGTCACCGCGTGACATTTCCCCGAAGGGACAGACATAGGAATGAAGTGAAACACATGCCGGCCAGTCAAGTGTCCTGAGCAGTAGTGCTGGGCTAGCAGGACTCCGGTGAACCGGGCTGTAGCGGACTACTATGGCTCGAGGAACACTAGACTACATTTCCCCATAAAAAAGGCTGCCAAGGATAAACAACTAGATTGTCGGATCCCACACATACCAAGCATTTCAATCATACACACAATATGCTCGATATGTGTAAATACAACATGGCATCACAACAAAACTCTACAACTCAAGTACTTTATTTAAAGGCTCCAGAGAGCCATACATAACATGTTCATATAGGTAGGGGTCACATGACTCGACACTCAAGTCATTCAAGCATACAAGCACATGCGGAAGCAAATAGTCTGAGTACAGACACTAGAAAGAAAGAAGGCTTCTCGAAGCCTGTCTATCTACATAGGGCCCTCCATGGCCAGGATCACCACCTGGGTGGCAAGTCACTCATCGACGTTGAGATCTACATAAAACCCATCGGAGGGGGCGACGTTGTTGTCTGAAACAGTAATTAAGCAAACATGAGTGCAAAGGTACTCAGCAAGTCTTAGATCAGAACCTACTATACATGCTCATTCTCAAGAAGGTGGTGGCATTATTGGAGCAAGCCAGCTTTGACTCTTGGCTAAGCTATCCTACGGGACACCACTAGTAAAATAGTTTTTGCACACGAGTCCACTAATCACCAACACAATACTCCACCGGGGATCCTCCCTCTTCATCCTACGAGAGGGCCATCCTCGGTACTCACACTTATCTTGAGTCTTTTAGTAGTAACCATTAACTTGTCTATGAACTGTATAGGCAACCAAGTAGTCCATTACCGCGGACGCGGCTATTCAAATAGATGATGTTAACCCTGCAGGGGTGTACTTCTTCATACATGCTCTCACCACTTACCGCCGTTTACACGACATGTACTCGGCAACCTTCAAGCGGAGGCACAACGAGGGTGTCGGCCATGACCTACCTAAACACTAAAGTCTCTAGTCCAGGTTTATCGCCTATCCAGGTTCCATCCGCAGGGAGTCTGGCCGAGGTTTCCACATATAGCCCCGAACGATGTGAACAGGGTTCCCGAGACACCAAAGGGTGACTCGGTACACCATGTAGTAACTGAATCTTAAATCACACATACAGATCTCAGTTCTTAGGGACGGCCTCAATGAAACAGCCCACCATGTACTCCTACATGGCCTCTCATCGATACCTTTACCAAAACATCTTCAACACATCCCTCACATTACCGACATAATCATTTCACTCTAGCCCATCACCCAGATGAACCAGACCTGACACAACTCTAAGCATAGCAGGCATAGCAAGGTAGGAAACACAAACATGGCTCAATCAACTCCTACACATGTTAGTGGGTTTCATCTAGTTACTGTGGCAATGACAGGTCATGCAGAGGATAAGGGTTCAACTACCGTAGCACACAGCAGTTTGAAACGTTGTTGTCTTAATGAAGTAAATGAGAGCAGAGGCGAGAACATGGGATTGTATCGATATGATCAATGGGGCTGCTTGCCTGATGAGTGGTAGTAGGGTACTGCCCTTCAGTTGGATATTCGGAGATATCCTCGGAGGCAGAACCTACCACGAGGGACACACAGAACATAATCAACACATGACAATATGCAACAATATGATGCATGCTATGACATGGCAAAATGATGTGTCCTGCCTAATGCAATGTGAAACAAGTTGAAATGGGTCCATTTGAACCAAAGATTCGCGTCGTTTGGTGGTGGAAGTGGAGCTCGGGGAGGCCGGGAACGACGCCGGTGATGACCTTGGCGGTCGCCGGAGCTCGGGTGAGCTCAGGCTCGTTGCTGCAGTGGCCTAGGCGGGGCGGTGCTAGCATCTATGGCTCCTACGTGATGCGGGGTGTGCGTTGGACACAATCCCGGGACCATATGGTCACCGGAGCATGAGCGGCGACGATGCGGGCGGCGGCGCGTGCGGGTGAGCTTCGTGTAGTCGATGCAGGGGACAACAGCGAGAACAGAGAGGATGGAAAAGTAGCTAACCTCACAGCGGTTGTGACGACCTAAACGGCGAGGTCGGGGACGAGCTGGAGCAGTGGTGACGGCGAAAGAGATCTCCGGCGGCGATCAGCGAAAACGAGGACGAGGCGGTAACTCCAGGGCGAGCGAGCGCTCGGGGCTCGGTCTGCTCGACGGAGAGGAGGGCGGCGGAGCTCCTGGACACGGTGGCGTGGCATGGAGACGATGGAGAGCACGGCTATGGTGACGGTGCGGCTACGGCAGCGTCGACCATCGTGGGAGAGAGCAAGGGAGAGAGGCAGGGGCACGTGTGAGGTGTCCACGGGGTCGGGGCGGTGCCGCAGAGGCGCTTTGAGGCGTCGCGCTGGCGCAGGCGACGGCAGGCAGGCAGGGAGGTGGCGTGGCAAGCTCCTGCGCTCGCCATCGAGCACCTGCTCGCCTCGCTGGCTAGGCGAAGCAGCTGCGTGGAGCGGCTGCTGGGCCGGGCCATCTAGGTGGGCCGGCTGGTGGGCTTCCAGGTAAGCTCTAACTCTCTCTCTCTTTTCTGTTTTGCTTTTATTTATTTCCTGCTATGTGTATTGAAATAGAATAAATACTATTTCATTTCCAAAAACTCTGGAAATATTCAGAGGCACATTTGGGAATATTCTCAACTACCTAAAAATGCTTCCAAGATTATTTGAGAACTTTAAAATATTTATAGCATTTAAAATGCCCAAATTCAAATACTTATGGCTTGTTCAAAAATCCAGAATGGCTCCATAAATTGCAAGACCATTTTTGGCAGAGGTTTTAGTCAAGACCAAAAATGGTGGGCTTTTATGAAGGGCATTTTGGGTTCATTGAAATTCCAATTGTTGGAAATTAACATTTTCGGGGGGGTGTTGGGGTTGATTAGGCCCCATTTCAAGTTTAAAATAAATTTAAACATGATGCACATGTTCATCCAATCCTAATGCATGACTAAAAGCAGGGATGTGACAAGTTCTCAAACAACCATTTGTTCAAGGGTTACTGGTTTGCTCCAACAAATGTAACACCCAGTTAAAAAAACATATACAACACCCAACATTTGTTGAAGCAGTCTAAAACTCAGAATTTCTTCCGGGCATTATATGTTGATGGAAAGTTAAACAGTGTGGAAGGCCACTGTTGAGTTATGTTGGCTATAATATGCATAGGAGCCTTTTCGCAAGAACCCATAAAAACTGTATTTTACACACCAGTACCTAGGATAGATAATGAGACGTTGAACATCTCCCAGCAGAAAATTCAGCATGTACAGGAATCCATTCAATAGCTTTTCCTCAATATATATATTTTTGACAAAAAGGGATCGCTCTCGGATTTCATTTATCCGAAACCAAGTGCCTTTTTACAACAACTCATAATTTTTTTATCAACATATACACTCTATGCTGCCCCATTAAGATAGTGAAAGTCTGGCCATGATCATGAGCACTTCACTTGCATCCACCCAGACTCAAAACTCTGTCTTTACACCCTCTGCATCTCGCCTCAGATCACTGCACACGCACGTACATTGTTTGCATGTTCTTTTATGCCTCTGAAGTTACCCGCTCACTCACTCACTCAGCAACAACAAAAAGAACACCACGTTATGGAACAGCGACCATGTTCCTCATCAAAGGCGACACCCCTGCTCCCTGCACTTCATCTGACCTTCTCCCCTCCAGCTTGGTGACCTTCTTTTTTGGTGCATAAACGCAAACACTTGTGGTGCACACGAGTTGGCTACAAGATCTGAAACTTTTTTCAGTTCGTGTGCACACACACACCTTACTCACTCACCATCATCACACACCAAGAGCCAAGACCCAACACAAAGCTGCACACAAACACACCCAGCGATAGTAGGCTACAGCACCGCGGAGCCACCGTCATTAGCGTCCACACGCCATGGGCAGAGGAGGTGGGCTCGACGGCTACCCAAGCAAGCAGCGGGGGAGGAGGATGTCGACCCCGGACCAACTCGCTGTAGGCCTTCGCGGCGGCTGGGGCAACCGTGATCTAGATCAGCGGCGTGGATGAGCAGGAACACCGCTGAGGTAGGACGGACGACACTTGGGCGTGTCACTGAGAGCTCGGGCAGAGGCGACGACGCTGGAGGGATCAGCGGTGGGTTGCGGGAGAGGTCTTTCGCGGCGACCAGCTGCAGGTCGTTGACTCCTACTGCTGAAGTTCAACCGCTTCTCCAGCTGCAGGATAGTGTCCAATCTGCGATAGTGCTCGTGGTTGCCGGCGAGTGAAGGGCGGTGAAGGATCCTCGTCGGATCCGGGGACCCCGAGGTGCTCCAGCAGGTGGTGTGGCGCGTCATCGGTTGGGGTCGGTGCTGTAGTGGCGTCGGCGGCAGGGGCGTGACTGCGGCTGCGTGGCGGTGGCCGCGTCACCGGCTGGGGTCTCGGCGGCGGGATGGGTGCTCCCACGGTGTTGACGGGGGAGGAAGGAGGAGATCGGTCAAAGGGAAGGGCGGGCATGGTGGCGCCCGGCTTGCCGGTGGGGCGGGAGTGGATGGAGCGGGGGTGGTGACTTGCCAGAAGGAGGCGTGGGCGGCGACGCCGGGTGGAGGCGGGGTCGGGGAGAGGTGGGCATCGCTAGGACTGGGGGAGATCGGGAGGTGGGCATTGCTGGGACTGGGGGAGATCAGGAGGTT
>NC_057812.1:602864791-602870328 GCF_018294505.1 Triticum aestivum
CCCGTAATTTTACATTTCGTAAGTTTAGTATTATTTCCGACGAAAAAAGAGACCATAAGAAAATATATAATCGTTGTAAAAAATATTTTATGTTATGTAAAATTACAAACGTAAAAACATAGTGTAAAATACACATAAACTGCAAATTTTCTTGTCTTATGACCTATATTTTTATTTTCTTATGCCAAATTTTACGTAGTGAATCAATAGGAATGTAACTATTTAAATTACAAACGTAATTTAATTATGAAATGATCGTAAGATTACCTCAGGTGAAGAATAATTTATTCTGCACCCTGGGTGATGAATAGTAACAGTATATATATATATGGTAATCCTCGGAACTATTCCGGTGTCCGAATATAGTCATCTAATATATCAATCTTTATGTCTTGACCATTTCGAGACTCCTCGTCTTGTCCGTGATCACATCCGGGACTACGAACAACCTTCGGTACTTCGAATCACATAAAGTCATAATACCGATCGTCATCGAACGTTACGTGTGCGGACCCTATGGGTTCGAGAAGTATATAGACATGACCGAAACTCATCTCCGGTCAATAACCAATAGCAGAACCTAGATGCTCATATTGGTTCCTACATATTCTACAAAGATCTTTGTCAGTTAAACCGCATAAGAACATACGTTGTTCCCTTTGTCATCGGTATGTTACTTTCCCGAGATTCGATCGTCGGTATCATCATACCTAGTTCAATATCATTACCGACAAGTCTCTTTACTCGTTCCATAATGCAACATCCCGCAACTAACTCATTAGTCACATTGCTTGTAAGGCTTATAGTGATGTGCATTACCGAGAGGGCCCAGAGATACCTCTCCCACAATCGGAGTGACAAATCCTAATCTCGATCTATGCCAACTCAGCAAACACCATCGGAGACACCTGTAGAGCATCTTTATAATCACCCAGTTACGCTGTGATGTTTGATAGCACACTAAGTGTTCCTCTAGTATTCAGGAGTTGCATAATCTCATAGTCACAGGAACATGTATAAGTTATGGAGAAAGCAATAGCAATAAACTAAACTATCATAACTAGTCGCCAACCCGTGCGTCGCACGGGCTAGTTAATCAATATTGCATTCTAATCTATATTATGATCGCATAGCAGTGTGTCTTATAAAATAACATATTAATGACCCATGTACTCAAACCTCAAAGAGTTGAAACCTGAGGATTTGTTGAAGAGTGTATTTTGATAAATGTGTTAGTTGGATGCAACCACAATAAGTAATGAAATGACACCTAAAACAGCTCGCGGTAAGATAACATGATATAATTTGCTAAATATAAGGAAATACGTTTATATTATTATTTGTCACATTTCAGTAGTATGCAAAGTCACCTAATTATTTCCTACTGGCTTAGACCTACTCATATGCCGAACTTAGCAAACCTTATGTTTCCTTGGTGGGCCAAAATACAAATTATAATTAGAAAATTTCATTAGTGGGTGAGCATTGTCCTTGTACAACTATTGATAACTAAAGGCAAGCAATTTTCAATGACCAGCGCTCAAATGAGACTATTCTTCATCTAGTATAGAGACAATGTAGAATTACTAAAACACATAATATTAAATTTACATCTAACGTTAAATACGAAGATACAGCTAATCAAGCATCGATCCTCACCTTCTATTGTGTTCATCTTTGGCCACTACATCTTGCAAGAAACAACTTTGTGTGCGAAATCACCCATATATGCTGAAGGGGGAGCGAGAAATTATAATGAAACATTGCAGAGACGTGGATTTGTAGCACATATGGGTACACTCTCAATAGAAAGTAGAAGTGGAAATTAAGGAGAAAACATATGGACGGCCTGAACAACCTCAACACCGCTCTAATTAAGTCTATAATGCATCTCCATATGCTTAGAATTGTCTAATGTAAAGTATCTAATTATGTGTCTATACATACCTACAGTTGTACACATTGCCCTTTCGTCTTGACCCGTGTACGCATCACAATGCTGCAGGTGTTTTTTTGTGAAATTACCTTGCTGCAGGTGTTGATTGGTTGACGCTGGCGATTCCGGCGAATGTCCAACCATAGATCATTGGTTGAATTTTAACTGACAAACCACGCATATATATACTGGAAAGAGAGAATGTGAACAAATTGAATAATCTATATGAAAAGGGATGTGTGAGATTTCCTTATGGATTACAATCATAGGCAAGCATTTTCCAAAGGCCAACTCAAATCGGAGAAATTATTCATTCTATTCTTTGCCAAAACACAGAGACAAAGACAAAGAATATTAAATTTCATATGTAACGTTAAATACGAACACATACCTCATCAAGCATAAATCCTCACCAGGTTGTGTATTCATCCTTGGCCACGACATAGTGCAAGCAAAAAATTTGTGTGCTTAGAAATAACACAGCCCTGATGAAGGCTAACACATCTCCATATGCTTAGAAATTCCTAATGTAAATCTACTAATTATGTGTCTTTACAGTACCTGCAGTTGGACACATTGGCCTGAAGTCGACCCGTGTATGCACGACGCTGCTGTAGGCGTTGATTGATCAATGCTGGTGACTTCGACGAACATCCAACCATAGATCAATTGCTAAATTTTTGTCTGACATACCATGCATATATACTGGAAAGAGAGAATGTGAAAATAATAATATGAAAAGGATGTGTGAGATTTCCTTATGAAGAAGACAACAAAGAGACCAAAAAAAGGACAATGGATTGGAAGTACTCGATAACAATTGATATAACAAAAGTGCTTGATAATATGATATATGCTCCACATGTTGTCAAAGAGATGAAGATCAACAGATTGATTTGTTAATTCATCAACATCAGTAGGTATTCTACTTGAGACGCTCATTATCAGGCACAATGAGCTGGGCGACAAACCCACACAAAACTGCATGAAGGTATAGCCAATAAGAGAAAATACATGGACACGGCTTGAACAACCTCAACACAGCTCTGATTAAGGTTAACGCATGTCCATATGCTTAGACTTGACTAATGTAAAACATGATAGTTGTGTGTATTTACATACCTACTGTTCGACACATTGCCTTGATTCTTGACCGGTGTACGCATGACGCTGCTGCATGCATCGATTGATCCACACTGGTCACTCCGGTGAACATCCAACTATAGATCATTTGTTTACTTTTTGACTGACAAACTATGCGTATATACTGGAAAGAGAGAATGTGAACAAATTTAATAGTTCATATCAAAAGGGATGTGTGAGATTTCCTTATGGACTACATCGATGATGGACACATGTGGCAAAAACTTACTTCCATGAGGTGCCCGGATGAGTGCCCCGGATTTTCCTCTTGTATAAATTGCTCTTTATTTCTTCATTATAGGAAGAACTATAACAGGGCTTGCCGAAAAAAGCGGTGCTGCTGTTGCTAGCTTCTGTTTTCTTCCTGTCTTCCAAATTGAACTACAAAGGTATCATGCGATTGTCTATAAACAGTGGGATTAACCAAATTCCTCCAAGAGGTTAGGGAGAACGTCCAGGCTATATAAAACTACAGAATTAGCACCATGCAGGTTATCAATCAGTTGCTACAGAGTTCGAGTGCAGGGAATAAGTTCTGAAATAAAGACAACAAATTCTCGTTGTTAAATTAAGCATCATCCAGCACATCTTGAACATTAGTAAAGACATATATTTTATCAAGCAAATCGTAATCCAATACTGCGAAGGCATGGATGCAGTGCAAACCAGTTGATAGTTGTTCATCGCATGTGGGTGGATTCCTCGCCGGAATACGGCTGGCCACCGGCATCGGGCTGTTTACTGCAACTTCTCTGTACAATCTGTTTGTAAGCGGAAATCATAATCCCAGCCACATAAAGGCATGGATGTTGTGCAAACCTGATACATGTTCATCGTGTTTGGTTAGAATCCACGCCGGAATTGGCTGGCCTCCAGCGCTGGGCCGTTTACTCGTCCTTCTCTGTATGATCCATAGATTGGCAATTAAGAGGGGCTGGATGGAGCTGCAGGGCAAATAGGGCAACGCGAGTCTGTGAGGATACCGTGATGGCATAGGAGAAGAGTGGATCAACCGCTCGAGCTTGCCGAGACTAACCTGCTACAGATGGCGCCTGACCAAAACTGAAAGGCAGGCATGGCGGCGCCATGAGGATGGCAAGCCGGCAGCCTCGCTGGGCCTTTTCATTAGCTGATCAATTGGGATTATTCATCTCTGGAGTTTTTTAGGCATGGTTATATATTCAGAAGAGATGACGTGAAGACATCAGCCTCTCCCTGGGCTTCTTTTTTGAATTCTCGGTGGTCCATTGAGATGAAACGGATAAATAAAAATTACCTTTATTTGTTACGATAACACATGACATGCAAACAATGTGATTGCATAGGCGAATAACTTTTGTACCTGACGTGCAAATAAACTGATGGCATGGGTGGGTAATTTTTAACTAATTATTTTATGGGCTAATCTCAACCGTAATAACTCGGCCCCACCAGATTAACGACTCCTAATTACTGATTAACATGGGAATTTCTGGGAAGTGCATAATTAGTATAGGTATAGATGCTAAGCTAATGGATGGGTCAAGTCAATCACATCATTCTCTAATGATGTCATCCCATTCATAAAATGACAACTCATGTCTATGGCTAGGAAACTTAACCATCTTTGGTTAACGAGCTAGTCAAGTGTAGGCATACTAGTGACACTCTGTTTGTCTATGTATTCACACATGTACTAAGTTTCCGGTTAATACAATTCTAGCATGAATAATAAACATTTATCATGGTATAAGGAAGTATAAATAACAACTTTATTATTGCCTCTAGGGCATATTTCCTTCAGTAACATGACCTCCAGAATAGGATTACCGTACCACTCTGGTCAGAAGTTTCATGACCAGAAGTTTCATGAACAGGATGAACTACGAGGTTCAGTAGTAACTTGATCAGAAGTTTCATGGTCATCATCATTAGCTTCCTCACTAATTGGTGTAGGAATTACTACAAAAAAAGACACATCCGTGACATTTTGGGCCGAACGAATTTTTTTTTCTGTCATACATATGATACTTCTATGACGATAATTGTGACAAAACCCGGTATCATCATAGATGTGGTGGGCTCCTACTTCTATGACAAAAAATCATGACAGAAAATGGGCTTTTCGTCCTGGGTGGGCCGGAGATGCAGCTGCATGACATTCTTTGGGCCGTCCATGACGGAAAAAACCGTGGTAGAAGCGTGGGGGAGGAAAATTTCGGGGAGTTCCCGGTTACGGTGGGAGGTCGGGGGCCGAGTGATGCGCGTTTCTCTCGTACACGTACGCACGTGTGTGCGAGGCGTTGGCTCTAACTGAACCCGAGCGAGGCGTTGGGCTCTAACTGAACCTGAGTGATTGCGCTGCAGGCTAGATGTTACTGAACCCGAGCGATCGATCGATGGATGTTAACTGAACCCGATCGAGCGATTCCTTCGCTACTGCTGCTAACTGAAGCCGATCGATGATGCCTCTGGGATG
>NC_057812.1:602870548-602888817 GCF_018294505.1 Triticum aestivum
GAGTTGCCTCTGGATGAACAAGATCCCGTGGTATGGTGGAGGGCTGGATGAACAGTAGACGATGGAGGGGTGCCCGTGGAGGGGTGGTTGAATAGGACCCCATGGTGTGGAGGGCTGGATGAATAGTAGACGGTGGAGGGGTGCCCGTGGAGGGGTGGTTGAACAGTAGCTGGTGGAGTAGTGCGCGATGGAGGTTGGATGAACAGGAGCCCGTGGAGGCTGGAGGAGGTTGACGGTAGCCCATGGAGGCTGGAGGAGGTCCACGGTGGAGATGAATAGTATCCCGTGGAGTCCCGTTTTGCGGTATGCCACACCCCTCCCGATGAACAGGACCCCTGTTTCGAACGTAGCGCTCCAACACGAGTCTGTTTTGTCCGTTTTGTGGTATGCCACATCCCTCCCGATCAACAGGACCCCTGTTTCAACCGTAGGAGGTCCGTTTCCTCCGTTTTGCGGTACGCCAGACCCCTCCCTATCAACAGGACCCCGTTCCGAACGTAGGAGGACTGTTTCCTCCGTTGTGCGGTACGCCAGGCCTCGTTTCCATCGCCTGTTCTGTCCAAGCCCTCCCAATGAACACGGCCACGCATTCCGTTATGACCCAGCCAGTTGGTTCCCACGCGTTCAGTTGCCTCCCGATGAACACGATGCATTCCGTTGCCTCCCCATGAACACGAAGACTACGCTGTTTCTCCGTTCTGACCCAGCCATGTACATGAGCCCTGGCCGTACGTATGCACGAGTAGGCGTTCGAGACCCTGCCCATACATACGTACGTGGCTGTATTTTCTTTCTTGCACACTGGCCGTTGTACGTACGTGTACATGCTATGTGCGCGCCTCTACTACGACACATACGCGCCTCTACTATGACACGTGCGGGCCTCTACATCGACCAATATATATGTACGTACATGTTCGCGACCAGAATGACAACGCTACGTATGCTTCGACCTGGTGGGTCCTAACTGTCAGGCACTTCCTTGTGTGCGAAGATGTAGCTGGTGGGTCCTAGCAGTCAGGGGGTGAATCGTTTTGTTTTTTTGCTCGGACGCACTTCCTTGCGTGCGAAGATGTAGCTGCTGGGTCCCAGCAGTCAGGGGGAATCGTTTTTTTTACCGAGACGCACTTCCTTTCATGCGAAGATGTATCTGGTGGGTCCCAGCAGTCAGGGGGCGAATCATTTTTTTTTCGCACGCACTTCCTTGCGTGCGAAGATGTAGCTGGTGGGTCCTAGCAGTTAGGGGGTGAATCGTTTTTTTGGACGCACTTCCTTTTGTGCAAAGATGTAGCTGATGGGTCCCATCAGTCAAGGGGAAACGTTTTTTTTCACAAAATACGGTGGCCCGTCCGGTGGGTCCCTGCTGTCAGGTGGAGGAATAATTATTTTGAGCGTAATAAGGAGGCACTTCTTTGCTGCGGCCATGGACCCAGCTGTCAGCCTCTCCACGTACAGTCTACGTCCGATGGAAGCCATTCCTTGACCACGTTGACCACGCCGCGCCGAGAGCACCAGGGCTGTGGATGCCGGTGAGGCCTAGGAAGGGGACGGCGCGGAGCCGGGGAAGACGCGACAGTGGATGCCCACGAGTAGAGGAGAATGAGGGTTCACTTCTTCGGCTGCAGTGTGAGGCTGCCGTCGCCGTAGAATAACAGGGGTGTGGGTGCTTAGAGGGATGGCCTGGCATGAGGTGGGAGTAGTAGGGGCGGTGAGGCCTCCACGGCATCACAGCCGGCCACGGGCGGCAGGAGCAGGCGGCACGACTGGCGCTGCTTTGGATGGCTGGAGCAAGAAGAGCAGAGGTTGAAGAAGCACTACGGCTGTTGGATGGACATCGTACGATCACCGGAGCTAGAATCGTTCATATATTGACTAAAGTTGACAAAGGCCTCCGTCCCAGTCAACTTAGTAGGCCCACAAGTCAGCCTCCCACCAAGGTGGGTCCCTGGTAGCAGGGGGTATTCATTTTTTTGTGCGTAATAAGGAGGAACTTCCGGTGGGTCCGAGCTGACAGCGGGGGGAACATTTTTTTCGCGGAATACGGTGGCCCGTCCTATGGGTCCCAGCAGTCAGGGGAAACATTTTTTCGCGAAATACTGGTGGCCCGTCCGGTGGGTCCCTACTGTCAGGTGGAGGAATAATTATTTTCCGCGTAATAAGGAGGCACTTCCTTGCGGCTGCCGTGGACCCAGCTGTCAGCCTCTCCACGTACGGTACTCTTCCGATGGAAGTCTGTCGTTGACCACATTGACCACGGTGCGCCGAGAGCACCACGACGGTGGACGAAGGCGAGGCCTAGGAAGGGGACGACGCGGAGCCGGGGAAGATGCGGCAGCGGAAGCCCACGCGGAGAGGAGTATGAGGGTTCACCGGTTCGGCTGCGGTGTGAGGCTGCCGTCGCTGCAGAATAACAGGGGTTGTGGGTGAGTACAGGGATGCCCTGGCCAGCGGTGGGAGTAGTAGGGGGTGCTGAGGCCTACGCGGCAGCACAGCCCGCCACGGGAGGCGGGAGTAGGCGGTCCCGCCGACACTGCTTTGGCGGCTGGAGTAAGAAGATCAGAGATTGAAGAAACACGACGGCCGTTGGATTGACATCCAACGGTTACGTCTTCTAGAATCATTTGTTGACGTATATAATAACTAAAAAAATCTAGCATACGTGTCAACTAAACAGGCCCACAAGTTAGACCACTCCCTCTTTTTTTAATAATTTATATATAGCTCATGGCAACTTCTTATGCAATTTATTGCAGTCGTTTTTTGGTTGGCCAGGGCCAATTTTGCATATTTTTGTGGGTTCCAAACTATTTTTAATACCGAAATGTCGAGCCAGATTTAAAGTACTTTGAAGATATATTTAAATTAGGTTAATGCCCAGTGAAATAGGAATTTGAAAATGTGAAAAAATTCAGAAATTATAAAGTAATTGCCAATTTGTAATCTGTTTTTATATTTACAACCCATTTCATATTACTTTAAAGAGTTGCAGGCATCTTGAAAGAGTTACAGCCCATCAGGGCATAGAAAAATAATTAGCCTGGATTGGGTATTCTTCAGAAAAAATAAACTGGGCTCATTTTCACAAATAAAAAAATAGCTGGGCTGGTCACATGGTGAACATAAAATATAAGCCTGGGCTAGACGAGCCACAGCCTAGTTCAAACCCTACTCCATCTCAACAAGACCAAACAAAAAAATATTGCTCGAGTAGCTACGTCCCAGGTGTCAGCCGATCTTGTGCTGTTCTCTTGTCTATTGACTATATACGCTCACAATGTCGTGGGTCCCAGATGTCAAGAAAACAGTAGGAGGAAGCATTTTATTTTTCCATACGCTGACGTGGTGGGCCCCTACTGTCATCCTCTTCACATACTTCTGCCGATTCCTGTTGTTTGTTGACCATGCTGACAATGCGAGAGGGCGGCGCCACGGCGAGCGCACCAAAGCACGCGGAGGACGTCGGCGTTAATGATTTTGGAGACGGTGGGGCGGCGATGCGTGAGCTGAGGCGTAGCCAGCCGTGGGAGGCAGAAGCAGGCGACCCCGCCGGCGCTGGTTTGGTTTTGGCGGCTGGAGGAAGACAGGACTGAAGAAACATGACAGACTGTAAAAGCAGCAGGAGTACTTAACAACCTTAACTGAAACCTGCAGGGGCACTTAACAACCAAAGCTAAAAGTAGTATGAGTACTTATACAAGTTCAACCATACAAAGCACACCGCGAACAGTGCTACTTTGCCTATAGTTAACCAAGGGTGAGGCCGCCAAGCCCCAGGACAAGGCCCAGGCGCCACCCCGCGCATCCACAACCTTCTGAAAGCGGCTTCATCTCGCAACATGGTCAATAAACAGGATATTCGCTTTAGAGCCATGGAAATGCATGAACATAATCTTCTATCCTATTCTCCAAGATGGACGGGCCTTCATTATTTGAGACCACCCATGAATAAGTATCTTTTCACCTCCAATGGGAATTGAGTAGGTCGACATAAACATCATGTTGTGAC
Organism: Triticum aestivum; assembly: GCF_018294505.1. NCBI lineage: Eukaryota > Viridiplantae > Streptophyta > Magnoliopsida > Poales > Poaceae > Triticum > Triticum aestivum. The sequence continues at coordinate 602,874,555 of NC_057812.1, forward strand.
CAAGCACAAGTCTGACCCTACCATGGTCAGGCATCTGTATAGGAACAATAGAACTCGACAGTTCCTGTTTCAAGAAGATCACAGCTGTAAAACTGTGTATAAGCAATAGTTTATGAACAACATATATAACAGAAAACAGCTCGTACCATAAGTTTCTCGACACAGTTGGACCTGTTCAACGAGCGAAGCAGTGGCACACATATCCCACGTGGCCTTCCACCATTGAAACGCCCCACAAGGACCTCAAGACGATCAATAAAGTGTAGGAACTTGTGGATGTTGATCCAGTGAACTTCAGTGCCATTAGTAACAGCCGAGTTATTACAGAGTAACAAACGAGCAGACTGCTTAACTCTGAAAAAAACCTACATGTGCCATCAATTATAAGAAAATGTTAGTTAGAAGTAGCATCTTCGTGAGAGATTCGTTGCTACTTCTAAAGTTAAATTGTGATTAGTTAGACAGAATAGGTGGATTAAGAAGTAATCGAGGCAACAAGCAAGAACCAGATACAAAACTAACATGGATGAACAATTGGAACGACGTCGGGGTGGAAGATCGTAGTGAAGATGAGACCAGGTTCTGCTATTTCCATCAACATTCATGCGCCAACTTTCAGTCCGTAACACTTGAGAAAGTTTATCCAAGTTCGGCCATAAAAAAGCAGCGATCTTCTTGGTTCATGAACCCAACTCGGAACTTATATCCATGGCTTGTCTTCACTGTGACCATTAAACTAGTGTATTCAGTTATGGCAAGGCCGAGCATCTTGAGTACATGTGTTCTGGCAGAGCAAATACTACACTGCAGGAAAAATAATATGAGAAAACAGCATGTTCAAAAAAACCCCACCCTCCCGGATAGAAAAGAGGATTCTAGGAACATGCTGTGCGCGTTTCAAAATGTTGTGTTAGGATGAGAAGGAACAAGTGTGGTGTCTCGCCGAGGGCTCAGAAACCTGTATGGTACTCGCACTTTGGGCACTAGAAATGAAACACACTAGATTCAGTAGGAAGAAAAATGCATCAACAATGGTGGTTGTCATCCTAGGATTACCTATGACCAAGGGACTTGGATTTATCGAGGATGGATGAAGAATTCATACCTGGTTCTCCATGAGAAAACCCTATGCAATCGCCAAGAGGGGGTTTTCTCTGAACAAGCAGACGAGGGAGAAGGGGATTCAGGCCCAGTGAAATATTGCCGCTTCGTCCGTCCAGCTTACTACTAAAGCTGGAAGGGGGGTTGTGATTTGACGGCTCATTAGGCATTACTGCGGTGCTACGACCGGGGTGTGTCTACTGTGAAGTCGTGCACTCTAATTTGTGCATATGGCATGTGGACCCCGTTGCCGGTTGCCCCACATATCTGCGAAAGGAAGTAAAAAGATAGGAGTAACTAGTTACACATAAATATATTTTTTGACAGAGAGATACTCCCTCTATAAAGAAATATACAAATATTTTATATAACAGGCTCACCTTGCCAAGAAATATACTCCCTCTACAACGCACGGGCATTATGGGGGTTCAACTTTTTTTATGGGGTTCAGCTGAGAATATAATACTCAGATAGGCTCACAGTTTTGTACTTTGGGTCGTAGGCTGACCCTGCATGTTTGGGGGCCCATGTGTTCTACCTCAGCGCTTTTCATATTGCAAGCGATCGGTACGGCGCTGGTTTTAGATGCTGTCGCAAGGCGAATACACGAAATTGAATAAAGCACGGCAGCTGTTGGAATGAAATCGAACGACAGTTCCTAACCAGCAATCAGAGTTGCAATTCTATCAACGATATACCATGTGATAAATAATGCTGTCGTACTACTTATACACACAGGACAATTGTTTCACCATGCCAGATTATTACATCAAAATCTCTCGGAGGATAGATCAGTTCAGCAGTTGCGTGCTGCTACTGAAGAATTTCAAAGTTGATTTGGACCAGCTCTCCTTGCCGAGAAAATTTGATTTTGACATCATCCCCTACCGCAAGATATGATTTAGATTTGAACCTTGACCATCCTTTAGCATCAATCATCATGCGACCATCCTTTGTACTTACGGTATATTGAGCAGGTTCATTCACACCAAGACTGCGCATGGTAAGAGAAACTTGGCCGCGATCGCCCGGATTGTTTAACGACTCCCTCATTGCTCTAGGAATTCTATGTTTGCAAACAAGAAGACATACCCAAACAGTTAGATCAACACAGTGAATCATGTGAAACAACATGGAAAGAAAAAAGAACGAAGCACTTGGGCGGCCAATGCTTACCAAGAAGGTGGACATGTCGGTTTTTGTAAGGACTTTGGTATATGAAGTGCGAACTGCAGCCGAGTCTGTTGCCGGGGAAACTGCACGGGCCAGAGCAGATGCAAGTGCAAGTGTTGGTGTAGGTGCCGAAGCCGCCGCTGCTGCCGGAGATGGTGCTCCTTGTAGAGCTGGTGCCGGTGTCGGAGTAGGTGCCGGTGTCGACGCCCGATCCTCCGGTAGATCAGACTGATCTGCTGACGCGGTCGGTGCCCAATCCTCAGCTGGATCAGACTAAGCTGCTGCCGCTGTCAGTGCTAGAGCAACTGCCGGTGCTCGATCTGTGTGAGACAGTGGCGATCATGTCTGGTCTGCTATGATCAGCTTTCTAACTTGACTAGGATCCGTGACCGTGATACAATTTTTTTCTTCATTTCTTTTATACGCGAGAAGGACTAATTGTGGTGTTTTTGTTAAACGAAACTGCAGTTCATCATAGGGATTTAGCTTGTACTTAGACAACAGACTGATCCAATTTTTTCCAGTAATATAAGTGATGGACAGTGCCTTCGTTACTGACACGACATAAGAAGTGAAACCTACAAAAATAGCCATCGTAGAGCAAACCAAACGGTTTATTCTGTGATGAATGTCACATGGAAAAACCTGCATCGTAAAATTGTAGGAAAAGAAAGAAACCATGAAATTAAATCAATAAGATTTAGACAGTAAATCAATAAGATTTACTTGATGTTACACGATTGAATCCTTACCAGGAAATCACTATGTTGAAGTACTAAACAGAAGATTGATCGTCCAACTACGCATGGCATGCAGGGGCCTCGCCTACTCCCACAAGCAGAGCAATCCAAAGGTTGTGACAAATCATATGGACCGAACATCCATGGGACCGGAAATCCTAGTGGGTGCGATAAACCCTGCAATGCATACATATATTGGAGTGTAACCATAATTGATAAAATGTCCTCACAAAAAATATGATCTGTATACTTCAAAATATACAGACTGAATTGAGTGGACAGACATTAACATAGACTATTCTTAGGACTGACCCCACACCAAAAGCGGCAGTACTAATAAAAAATACAGGGTTCACAAACACAAATCAAGTACTGAACAATAGTACTTACTACAGACAAGCCAAGTTGCACTAACTAAACTCTGCAGACTATTTCTTGCCTCCGACCTACGGGATGAACCCCGCATAACTGACTAGGCCATGGACTTCGTGTGAGATGTCTACATGCACCATCACCATCTTGTCAACTTAGGAGAACCTAACAGAGTGCTCTTTCCACTCATAAACATGATGATGAAGACATGTCGCACCAGATTTTTTGGGAAGCTTTACAAGAACCACACCATTCGTATTCGAAGACACAGCTAGGAAATTGTTCTGGTCAAGTACAGCCTCGAGAACATGCCTGACAACAATGCTACAGGAAAACACTAGTTCAGGACACGTGGCGACAAGGACACAACAGCTGGATAGTTCAGCAGTAGAACTCATCATCAGGTCTTCCAGATCACATGGCATGACTTTGAGAACTTCATCTCCACCGCGGACCTGGTTCTAATTCAAACAGAAACCATATTTTATTACTACCTCCGTTCAGAAATATAAGATGATTTTCAATATTTTAGTCCATGTATGACTACATATACGCACAAAAATGAGTGAACAAAGACACTAGAACATGTCTTGAAAGGCATGAGAGCAGAGGGATTACATGCAATATCCATAACACAAGTTACTGATGCAAATACGCCCTCTTAAAAGGTAGCATTGATGTTCATGAAGTACTCCCTCCGTCCCAAAATTCTTGTCTTAGATTTGTCTAGATACGGATGTATCAAGTCACATTTTAGTATTAGATACATCCGTATCTAGATAAATCTAAGACAAGAAATTTGGGACAGAGGGAGTAGTTGAAAGTAGTCTATAAGAAATCAGTGTCAACCTCTCGCATGTTTTGGTCAAAAGAGGAATTTAGAACCGTCATTTGGCACACTAAAATCACATGCAAGATCACCTAGAAAGTTGTACTACCATTACTAGTACTGCGCGTTAGATGAAAAAACACGATCAAGATCGAGAAAAAGATTGTCAACAAGAGACATTACCTGGACTTGGTTAATGAGGGATCCTGGAGAGGGGGGCTTGGACAGGGCGATGGCTTTGAGCTTGTCTGCGGTAGTCTCGACGGGGTGCTTGCGCTTCCTTGTACCATGAGCCTCGACGGTTTTGGCCAGAGCCATAGACATCACATTGGCCGGTGCTCCGGCGTCCATCCAAGAGAGGAAGCTGAGAGAGAAGAGTGAAAGGAGGAACGAGATGAGGGAGAAGCAAAGCGAGTTGGGGTTTTCTTCAAGAGAGGAAGCTGAGAGAGAAGAGTGAAATGATGGTTGCTTCGTCCGTCCAACTTACTGCTGGAAAGGAGGGGGTTTTGTGATTTGACGGCTCATTGGGCATTACTGCGGCGGTTCGATTGGGGTAGTCTACCGTCACTCTACTACGGAGTAATTTAGTGCATGGCTGGTGGACCCAAGTGCTGGCTGTCCCACACGTCGGTGAAAGTAAGTAATTTAGTGCATGGCTGGAGGAGGATCCGCACGGTAGAGCGTGTCCACTATTTTTCTGAAGAAAAAAATGATTACAACAAGTGTTTCCACTCTTACGCCAGAGGAGTGCGAAACACGGCAGCCACTTGAACATACACAATGCTCCTACTACTAGGCATGTGCAGTGGTTCATACGTTAGTACTACACAATCTTGTTGCTAGTGTGGTAAGATATGACGATAACAAATGATGTTGTGCGCATGTCAACTACTCATATATGTAACGTAGTACCGCTTTTTCGACTGTCCAGTCAAGAATGAACGGTGAGGTCAATGTTAACAGAACTAGGTCCACAGCGCACGGAGAGTACGGTGCTACAGTACTCCATGAAACATGAACCTTATGAAGCACGAATAGTGTTAGGCAGGGTGTATGAAGGGTGCATGGGATGGGAGCAAAAGTTCCCTTCTCGACCCACTTTTGGGTGTTTGGCAGAGTGCATGAAGGGTGCATGAGTCCACACTAGTAGGTTGACAAAAATACACGAAGAGTAAACAACTATATTGAGATGAGAATGCAACCAAACACACCCACACGCTTTGTGCTACAGTGACTGATCTGCACCGTCTGAGTTTGATCCAGCGGTCATGTTGCACCGAGACATGGACATGCCCATGCAGAGGGCTCCTAAACACCACCGAAGTCCCTCTGATTCTCGAGGCGCACGATGTTGGTGATGCAGGGTGCAACCGCCCGCTCCCAGTCGACGGGAGCCAGGGTCAGGCGCCTCTCCTCGGATTCCATGATCTGCTGCGCCGCCATGGAACCAGGTAGAAGCAATGGGGAGAGGAAGCAAAGGGGGCAAAACGGCTGAAAGGAAATGCAATCTATGGGAAGGCGGAGGGAGCGGGGAATCTTTTGGTTTTCACCATGGTAAAACACCAGTCGACGACTTCTCACATCAGGTAGTAGTGGGTTTTTACAGGTGGAGTTATCGTGACTAATTGCTGCCACGCCTGCTCCCATCAATCAAAAAATTAAGAATCCAACCGCGCCTGCTCTCGTCAATCAAAGAATTAAAAATCCTTCCGTACTCAAACACCAGAGCAACGCCGCGGTGGATATTTAAATTTACCTACTGGCAAGTAGATAAAAAAAGGGGTGAAAAAACAAATGTGGTAGCGGCCTAGCTAATCGGTCGAACTAGCCCAACTAGCTAGCCACCGTGCTTCACTGATGTACTCGACGGGAAAGGTGGTCTTTCGTGATTTGACAACTCATTTACTTGCTTCGGCGCTACGACCGAGGAGGTCCCAGAAAACACGCGGTAGGGCATCCCACGCCAGGAAGAATATATGCGTGCACCACCCGGGAGGACCACGAAACCGCGCGGTAGGGTGTGCCACGTCTCGGCATGGAGGAAAAATGTGCGTGTAAAAATATACTGTATCAGACGTAGTACCTATGGTTCGACCTCGGGACCCAGCCAGTCGGTCGAAAACACCCCACTAGCCACACAACTTCATCATGCGAATGTGGCACGGAGGATAGATGTGGTTAGCTCCGTCTCGACCAGCCACAGCGTCTCTTGTTCTAGGCGATTCTTCTATTTTCCAAGCTTTTTTTAGTTGTAGTAACACCACGGCAAGCTAGCGCCGCTCTTCGTGTGTGCCCGTGCAAAGGTTAGACGATGGAGAGAAGAGAGATTGAGATCATAGACCTGGAACCCACGAGTAAGTGAGACAACGGTCATGCACGTGTTGACGAGGCACTCCCTCTACTCTACTCAACGCAAGTACTGTATAAAATCAAGTTATGGGACAAAGCCAACAACCGTTCGTTTTTTTAGGCTATCGACTTACGCTTTGTAGTCCAGGTTGCCAGTTCAAATCTCATCTTTCAGATTTGTTAGTTTTAGGTCCAAATTTGGTTAATGACAAGTGGGACCCCCGTGTGTTGTTCCGATATTTCAGTGTAGGATGGTTTTTTTGAACAAACACTTTGCGCGGTTAGACAAGTAACAGCACGAGTTACACGTATTTTGCAAGTTTACGAACAAAAATGACAGCAGCATAGAATATCACATCCACCCCGCAGCTTAGATACTATGGTAATACGAGTTTTTACACCGTTGGAAGTGAGATCCAATGGCTTGGGAGTAGTCTTTGTAATTATGCGCAATTTCCACACTCTCCAAAGGTTTTTTTGCAAATAAAACATTCATGCCTCGTGTGTGCCGCTGCATCTTCGATCCAACGGCTCCCCGGTGCTCATATTAGGTGCTCCCCATAGCTTAATTGCCTGCTACGGTGATATGAGCATCTAGGTCGTCTGATCAGTGATCAGATGGCACATGCGTAGTAATTGTACTTTCTGCGCATTTGCCAAACTCTATCAGCCATATATTGCAAAAACATTCAAACCTCCTACTGTGGGCCGTTAGATCTCAGTGAACTCGTATCACCATAGAATCTACGGTGCGGGAGCACCTCATACTCTCCCGTGCAAGAAAACATAAGGTGCTATCGCAGCTTGGATGCTACGGTGATACGAGCTTGGAGGTCGTTTGATCTAAGATCCAATGGCATCTGAGCAGTCTTTGTGCTTGTAAGCAGTGGCCGAACTCTTTTGGGGCTTTTTAGCAAAAAACCATTCGAACCACCGAGGAGGTGTTGGGTCACAAATCCAACGCCTCCAAAGAGTTTGTATCACCAAAGCATCTAAGGTGTGGTAGCACATGATATTCTTACATACATGAGAATATGATGTCCTCCTTCATCTTAGATGCTACGGTGATACGAGCTTCGAGGTCGTTGGATATGGGATCAAAGGGCATCTAAGTAGTTTTTGTACAAATTGTGTGCAATTCTCAAACTCATCAAGGTTTCCTACAAAAATATTAAGACACATCATGTGAGCTGCTATATCTCAGATCTACAAAATCCAATCAACTCGTATCGGCATATAGCATCTAAGGAATGGGGGCACATGATATTCTCCCGGGGAGGAGGGGTGGGGGTGCACAACCAATCGGTGGTTGGGAGGGTGGGGACAAATATAATCTAAACAACCCTAAACAGAGCTTCACAATTTTATCTAAGGTTGAGGGGTTGACCCGCGACAATCATACCTCCGCCTAAACACAACATTTGCATGTACTGTAGTACTAGACTTAATATTCATGTTTCAATTTCATGTTCATTTTAAATATTGAACTGAGGACCATGGATGGCTTACATTTTACTCCCTTCGTTCCTAAATATTAGTCTTTTTAGAGGCTTCAAATGGACTGGCACATACAGATGTATATAGACATATTTTAGAGTCTAGATTCACTCATTTTTCTCCGTATGTAGTCACTTGTTGAACTCTCTAAACACTAGTGCAGAACCGGGCAATAGCACCATTTTGGTAACCGGCCCTAAAGTGTGGGCACTAAAGGTCCCCCCCCCCTTTAGTACCGGTTCAGCACGAACCGGTGCCAAAGGGCAACCACGTGGCACGAGCCAGCTCCGGGGGCAGGGAGCCCTTTAGTACCGGTTGGTGACACCAACCGGTATTAAAAGGTTGGGGGGATTGGGTTTATGATTTCTTTTTCATTTAACTTTGTGTTTTCCATTTAATTCTTTTTCGTTTGCTGGTATTTTACGATGCTACATATTGTACACATTATGCATATATATAAATAGAATTTCTAGTAGAACCGATCATATATATATATATATATATATATATATATATATCATCGAATGTCTCACAACCACCATTAATTCACACATATATACACACATGTATATATGTATACAATTAGGTAGCTATATACAATTTCTCCTAATTGGTGCCTTCGGAGCCAGTGGCATTAGCCTAATTGGTTGGTGCCTTCGGAGCACGATGACAATTGGAAGTGGTTCATGGGGGCGGTAGCGGGTAAGAGTATTCTCCTTTGGGATCTATGACCTAGTCGAGCAAAAATCCCGCTATTTCCTCTTGAATTGCTTCTATGCGGTCCTCTACTAGGAGCTGCTCCCGCTCCTCTTTGAACTGTTAAGAAGGAGATCAATATGCATATTTATTTGTTGTGTGACTAGATATCGATAATGGTGTAAAAATTGTGAATAGTGTTCTGACAAACGTACCCACTCCTGTCTTTGAGATCTGCTCCTTTCGGACGACATCATGCGAATGTTCTCGCAAACATAGTATGCACATAGATTATTCCCCGGGGCCTACTTCAGGGCCTTTACGAGAATGTAATTTGATCAGATAATAACTAATCAAGCATAATAATTAAAGAGATGGCAGCTAGCTAGTACTACTTAATTACTTACCTTGGGTCGATACCATTTCAGATTTCGTTTCCATTGGCCTGGAGTGACGCTGATGAACTTTGCCCAAGCCCTGCCCGCCGACAAAGAAAATGAATAAATGGGTTATTAAATAATTGTTATCAGGAAATGACAAACTAATTAAATAGGCCGAGATATAGTTAATAATGATTGAAATTACCTATTGACTATCCCCTTCACGATGGTGTAGTCACTAGCTTTTTTAAGTAGTGAGTCCAGTATTTCAACTGTTCCTTCATCAACTTTAATGATTAACAAGATCCAGTGAAATATGCATGCACACACGTTTGCATGTCTTAATTAAGCGGGCATATGTAAGCAAAAACATGTAGCTAGCTAGTAGGCAAAAACAGAATTTGTAGTACAAGACAGTGTGACTGACCGAAGTTGTAAGGAAGTAGTATATCTTCATTGGTATTGAGGCACTTGAAGAACTCTAGCATGCTTTCCTCTACACTTTTTTCATAATATGGATCTAATTTCCATGTGTATTCATTAATGGTATTTGAGTCAATGAACCCAATGCCATAGCGTCCACCTTTTTTCATTTCATAAATCTTCATCCTGCATAATACCACATAAAAGAATATAGTGAGGATAATTACAGGTAATGATTGATAAAAATGATCAATACAGCTAGCTTGTGTCAGGAACCTGATTCCAAGTCACATCGATCTAGCTGGTAACACCTCATATCACATTGCGGCCTCACGCACGGTATCCCCACGGGTGTCGCCTTACCATGGCCCAGGACCGTTTGCGCCTTTTGGCTCATGTATATGATAGTGTCGCTAGCATCCGTATGACAGAGAATCCGGGCCGACATGGCTAGTCGTGAACACAAAGCGGCGCAGACCTATGGAGACAGGCATACATGAATCACATCGAGCATATAGGTCATTAGCGAGTGAATCCGGGCTGTAGCACTGGGCTAACAGGACTCCGGGGAACCCGGGCTATAGCAGGCTAGGCAGGACTCCGGATGTCACCGCGTGACATTTCCTCGAAGGGACAGACATAGGAACGAAGTGAAACACATGCCGGCCAGTCAAGTGTCCTGAGCAGTAGTGCTGGGCTAACAGGACTCCGGTGAACCGGGCTGTAGCAGACTACTATGGCTCGAGGAACACTAGACTACATTTCCCCATAAGAAAGGCTGCGAAGGATAAACAACTAGATTGTCGGATCCCACTCATACCAAGCATTTCAATCATACACACAATATGCCCGATATGAGTACATACAACATGGCATCACAACAAAACTCCACAACTCAAGTACTTTATTTAAAGGCTCCAGAGAGCCATACATAACATGTTCATATAGATAGGGGTCACATGACCCGACACTCAAGTCATACAAGCATACAAGCACATGCGGAAGCAAATAGTCTGAGTACAGACACTAGAAAGCAAGAAGGCTTCTCGAAGCCTGTCTATCTACATAGGGCCCTCCATGGCCAGGGTCACCACCTGGGTGGCGAGTTACTCATTGACGTCGAGGTCTACATAAAACCCATCGGAGGGGGCGGTGTTGTCGTCTGAAAACAGTAATTAAGCAAACATGAGTACAAAGGTACTCAGCAAGTCTTACATCAGAACCTACTATACATGCTCATTCTCAAGGAGGTGGTGGGGTTATTGCAGCAAGCCAGCTTTGACTCTTGGCTAAGCTATCCTACAGAACTCCACTAGTAAAATAGTTTTCGCACACGAGTCCACTACTCACCAACACAATACTCCACCGGGGATCCTTCCTCGTGATCCTACGAGAGGGCCATCCTCGGTACTCACACTTGTCTTGAGTCTTTTAGTAGTATCCATTAGCTTGTCTATGAACTGTATAGGCAACCAAGTAGTCCTTTATCGCGGACGCGGCTATTCGAATAGTTTTATACCCTGCAGGGGTGTACTTTGTCACACATGTTTCCACCACTTAGCGTCTGCACACGACAAGTGCTCGGCAGACTTCAAGCAAAAGCCGACGTGGGTGTAGACCACGACCTGACTAACCTCACAAGTCTCTACTCCAGGTTTATCGCCTATTCAGGTTCCATCCGCAAGGAGATCCGGCCGGGGTGTCCTCAACGGCCCCAAACGATGTGTGTAGGGTTCCTGAGACACCAAACGGGTGACTCGGTACACCGTGCCACGGTGTATCTACCGCATCATAGCCCACCCCTAGGGTCAGCGCTACGCACGGCCGCCAACACATAACCTACAAACACCAGAAACTAGTTGCAACTCCTGGACAGAGAACGAGAGGGGTCCGTAAGTCGAGCGGGGTCATATTTTAGGGCCCAATGTGTGGTAGTAGCTGAATCTTAAATCACGCATACAGATCTCGGTTCTTATGGGCGGTCTCAATGAAACAACCCACCATGTACTCCTACATGGCCTCTCATCGATACCTTTACCAAATCATGTTCAACACTGTGACGCCCCCGATTCAATCGTACACTAATCATGCACGCAAACGTGTACGATCAAGATCAGGGACTCACGGGAAGATATCACAACACAACTCTAAAACATAAATAAGTCATACAAGCATCATAATACAAGCCAGGGGCCTCGAGGGCTCGAATACAAGTGCTCGATCATAGACGAGTCAGCGGAAGCAACAATATCTGAGTACAGACATAAGTTAAACAAGTTTGCCTTAAGAAGGCTAGCACAAACTGGGATACAGATCGAAAGAGGCGCAGGCCTCCTGCCTGGGATCCTCCTAACTACTCCAGGTCATCGTTAGCGGGCAGCACGTAGTAGTAGGCACCTCCGGTGTAGTAGGGGTCGTCGTCGACGGTAGCGTCTGGCTCCTGGACTCCAGCATCTGGTTGCGACAACCAGAAAGAAAGGAAAGGGGAAAAAGGGGGGAGAAAGCAACCGTGAGTACTCATCCAAAGTACTCGCAAGCAAGGAACTACACTACATATGCATGGGTATATGTGTAAGGAGGCCATATCAGTGGACTGAACTGCAGAATGCCAGAATAAGAGGGGGATAGCTAATCCTGTCGAAGACTACGCTTCTGGCAGCCTCCGTCTTGCATCAAGTATAAGAGAGTAGATTAAAGTCCTCCAAGTAGCATCTCCAAGTAGCATCTCCAAGTAGCATCGCATAGCATAATCCTACCCGGCGATCCTCTCCTCGTCGCCCTGCGGAAAAGCGATCACCGGGTTGTATGTGGAACTTGGAAGGGTGTGTTTTATTAAGTATCCGGTTCTAGTTGTCATAAGGTCAAGGTACAACTCCAAGTCGTCCTGTTACCGAAGATCACGGCTATTCGAATAGATTAACTTCCCTGCAGGGGTGCACCACATAGCCCAACACGCTCGATCCCATTTGGCCGGACACACTTTCCTGGGTCATGCCTGGCCTCGGAAGATCAACACGTCGCAGCCCCACCTAGGCAAAACAGAGAGGCCAGCACGCCGGTCTAAACCTAAGCGCACAGGGGTCTGGGCCCATCGCCCATAGCACACCTGCACGTTGCGTACGCGGCCGAAAGCGGAACTAGCCCCCTTAATACAAGAGCAGGCTTACGTTCCAATCCGGCGCGCGCCGCTCCGTCGCTGACGTCTGAAGTGCTTCGGCTGATACCACGACGTCGGGATACCCATAACTACTCCCACGTAGATGGTTAGTGCGTGTAGGCTCGTAGCCAGACTCAGATCAAATACCAAGATCTCGTTAAGCGTGTTAAGTATCCGCGAACGCCGAACAGGGCCAGGCCCACCTGTCTCCTAGGTGGTCTCAACCTGCCCTGTCGCTCCGCCACAAAGTAACCGTCGGGGACCGTCGGGAACCCAGGCCCACCTCTACCGGGATGGAACCACCTGCCCCTTCAGCCCCCAACTCCGAACCGTATCACAGGTAAGGTAACAGTGTAAAGTATATAGTATATGCCCGTGATCACCTCCCGAAGTGATCACAGCCCAGTAGTATAGCATGGCAGACGGACAAGAGTGTAGGGCCACTGATGGAACACTAGCATCCTATACTAAGCATTTAGGATTGCGGGTAAGGTATCAATGACTGTAGCAGCAATGACAGGCTATGCATCAGAATAGGATTAACGGAAAGCAGTAACAAGCTACACTACTCTAATGCAAGCAGTATAAGGAAGAGTAGGCGATATCTGGTGATCAAAGGGGGGGGGCTTGCCTGGTTGCTCTGGCAAGAGAGAGGGGTCGTCAACTCCGTAGTCGAACTGGTCAGCAGCAGCGTCGGTCTCGTAGTCTACCGGAGAGAAGAGGGGGAAGAAATAATGAATGCAGAGCAAACAAAGCATCACAAAATATAACAAGGCAATACGCGGTGTTCGGTGTGCCCTAACGCGGTAGTAGGTAATACCGGTGAAGGGGGGAAAAACATCCGGGAAAGTATTCCCGGTGTTTCGTGTTTTCGGGTAGAGGAGCCGGAGGGGGAAAGTTGCGGGTTCGATAGGTTAGGGGGGTGTGGCGGACGAACGGACTGCGTATCCGGAATCGTCTCGTCGTTCTGAGCAACTTTCATGTTGAAAATATTTTAATCCGAGTTACGGATTAAAAGATATGATTTTCTAAAGATTTTATTAATTTCTGGAATTTATTTAATTATTTAATTAATTCAGAAAATGGATTTATGACGTCAGCATGATGTCATGCTGACGTCAGCAGTCAACAGGGTTGACTTGGTCAACCTGACGGTGGGTCCCGCATGTCATTGACTGATAACAAACTAACTAAATTAATTAATCTAATTAGTAGATTAGTCAGGTTAATTAAATGATTAATTAGTCTAACCAGGTTTAATTAAGTTAATTAATTCTTTAATTAATTAATTAATATTTTAATTATTTTAATTATCCTTTTATATATATATATTTTTTTATTTTTTTTATTTTATTTTTTTAAAATCTTTTTTTTTTGTTCTAGGGCGTGGGCCCCGTTTGTCATGGGGCCAATGGCCTTAGCGGGCATGGGCATGAGGGCGTGCGCCCGAGTCCACTCGGGAAGGGGGCAACGGGCGCTTGGGCAGGCGCTCGCCCGCAGGAAGTGCGATAGGGCGAGGCCAGCGGCCAGGGCGGCCGCGGTGGCC
>NC_057812.1:602888827-602889583 GCF_018294505.1 Triticum aestivum
GGGGGGGGGCTTGCCTGGTTGCTCTGGCAAGAGAGAGGGGTCGTCAACTCCGTAGTCGAACTAGGCAGCAGCAGCATCGGTCTCGTAGTCTACCGGAGAGAAGAGGGGGAAGAAACAATGAATACAGAGCAAACAAAGCATCACAAAATATAACAAGGCAATACGCGGTGTTCGGTGTGCCCTAACACGGTAGTAGGTGATACCGGTGAAGGGGGGAAAACCCCCGGGAAAGTATTCCCGGTGTTTCGTGTTTTCGGGCAGAGGAGCCGGAGGGGGAAAGTTGCGGGTTCGATAGGTTAGGGGTGTGTGGCGGACGAACGGACCGCGTATCCGGATTCGTCTCGTCGTTCTGAGCAACTTTCATGTTGAAAATATTTTAATCCGAGTTACGGATTAAAAGATATGATTTTCTAAAGATTTTATTAATTTCTGGAATTTATTTAATTATTTAATTAATTCAGAAAATGGATTTATGACGTCAGCATGATGTCATGCTGACGTCAGCAGTCAACAGGGTTGACTTGGTCAACCTGACGGTGGGTCCCACATGTCATTGACTGATAACTAACTAACTAAATTAATTAATCTAATTAGTAGATTAGTCAGGTTAATTAAATGATTAATTAGTCTAACCAGGTTTAATTAAGTTAATTAATTCTTTAATTAATTAATTAATATTTTAATTATTTTTTTAATTTTTTTTATTTTATTTATTTATTTTATTTTTTTAAATCTTTTTTTTTGTTCTAGGGCGTG
>NC_057812.1:602889593-602890775 GCF_018294505.1 Triticum aestivum
TATTCCCGGTGTTTCGTGTTTTCGGGCAGAGGAGCCGGAGGGGGAAAGTTGCGGGTTCGATAGGTTAGGGGTGTGTGGCGGACGAACGGACCGCGTATCCGGATTCGTCTCGTCGTTCTGAGCAACTTTCATGTTGAAAATATTTTAATCCGAGTTACGGATTAAAAGATATGATTTTCTAAAGATTTTATTAATTTCTGGAATTTATTTAATTATTTAATTAATTCAGAAAATGGATTTATGACGTCAGCATGATGTCATGCTGACGTCAGCAGTCAACAGGGTTGACTTGGTCAACCTGACGGTGGGTCCCGCATGTCATTGACTGATAACTAACTAACTAAATTAATTAATCTAATTAGTAGATTAGTCAGGTTAATTAAATGATTAATTAGTCTAACCAGGTTTAATTAAGTTAATTAATTCTTTAATTAATTAATTAATATTTTAATTATTTTTTTTATTTTTTTTATTATTATTTTTTTTATTTTTTTTACTTATTTTATTTTTTTAAATCTTTTTTTTTGTTCTAGGGCGTGGGCCCCGTTTGTCATGGGGCCAATGGCCTTAGCGGGCATGGGCATGAGGGCGTGCGCCCGAGTCCACTCGGGAAGGGGGCAACGGGCGCTTGGGCAGGCGCTCGCCCGCAGGGAGTGCGATAGGGCGAGGCCAGCGGCCAGGGCGGCCGCGGTGGCCGGCCGGCGTGGGGGGGAAACGGAGTGCGGGGCCGGCGACGAGCGGGCCCGCGGGCGGCAGGGGAGCCGGGCGCGGTGGTGGTGCGAGGAGGCGTGGCGTGCACGGGACGCACGCGTGCGGTGGCCGCGGCGACGAGCGCCGGGCGCACGCGGTGGCGCGACGAGTAGGGGAGGCCGGTGCGGGTGGCGACGGGGAGTCGTGCAGAGCGGGCACAAAGAGGAAGAGGAGGCCGTGGCCTCACCGGCGTTGCAGAGAAGCGGGGCGGCGAGGCTCGGGGGCGACCATTGTGGAGGAGGATGGGGACGAGGCGTCGCCGCGGCATCGGGGAGGCGGGCGCAGTCCGGCGAGGTGGAGGACGGGGACGACGTGCGGCGGGGCGATGAGGTCCGGCGATGTAGAGGAGAAGGACGGCGAGGTCTGGCGATGGGCAGCGGCGGGACGGCGCGCGTCCACGGCGTCCGGCGAGGAGGGGGTGAGGACGAGCGG
>NC_057812.1:602890785-602910621 GCF_018294505.1 Triticum aestivum
TCATTTCTCTTTTCTGTTTTATTTTAGTTGCACTTTATTTTTGGTTTAGCAAAATATAAAAATAGCCCCAAAAATAGTGTGTCAAAATAATCCACTGTTCTAAGAAGTTTTACCTCAGAATAAAAATAGTTTAGTATTTGGTAAAATATATTAGGAGTATAACTAATTGTTTTGATGTTGTTTTAATCACTTTAGGGTATTTAAATATCTTATAAAGATGTTGTTACTCCATCAATAATATCCATGATTTATTTGTCACATTAAGAACAATTTAGATTTGAGTTATGAAAACTTTAATTGTTTGACTTGATTTTAAATTTGAATTTGAATCGTTTTTGAACCATCGCGAGATTAACAACAATAACCGAGGTGACGTGGCATCATTAGCGTGGAATTACTATAGCCTGAATATCCGGGCGTCACAAACACATCCCTCACATTACCGACATAATCATTTCACTCTAGCCCATCACCCAGATGAACCAGACCAGACACAACTCTAAGCATAGCAGGCATAGCACGGTAGGAAACAAATACATGGCTCAATCAACTCCTACACATGCTAGTGGGTTTCATCTAGTTACTGTGGCAATGACAGGTCATGAAGAGGATAAGGGTTCAACTACCGTAGCACACAGCAGTTTGAATCGCGTTGTCTTAATGCAGTAAATAAGAGCAGAAGCGAGAACATGAGTCTGTATCGGAATGATCAATGGGTTGCTTGCCTGATGTAGTGGTAGTAGGGTACTGCCCTTCAGACGGATACTCGGGGTTATCCTCGGAGGCAGAACCTACCACAAAAATCACACCGAACATAATCAACTCATGACAATATGCAACAATATGTTGCACGCTATGACATGGCAAAATGAATGTGTCTTGGCCTAATGCAAGCTAAAACAGAAAGGAATGAGCTCATTTGAATCAAAGATTCAAATGTTAGTTCATTTAACATAGCCTTATTAGTGCATTATCTTATTCTGCTTAAACAACAAGGTTAACTTGTTTTGTCATGCATGAAACCATTACAGATGGATAGATTTAATTTTTCTGATCATTTTTCATATATAAATTGTTTGATTTGGAGCTATGGTTGATTTTCTATGATTTTTAGAAGTTTTGGCTATTTTTTGGAATTTCCTATATAAGAATCATTCTATTAATTGAATTAATGCATCAGCATGACATAGGTGTGACGTCAGCGGGTCAACTGGGTCGGCCAGGTCAAACCTGACTGGTGGGCCCTGTCTGTCAGTGGCTCAGCTAAATAACAGGATTAACTTAGTACTAATTAACTGTCAGTGGGGCCTGGGCCCACATGTCAGTGACTAGACTAATTAAAATTAGTTAACTCTAATCCTAAACTAATTAGCAGGCCGGCCCCACCTGTGATAGGCTCAGGGGGGAAGTCAACCTGGGCCCACGCGTCAGTCCACGGTCAAAAGGGGTCAAACTCGCCGGCGAGGCCAGACACGGTGGAGGGCTCGGGTTTTGCACTCCGGCGACCAAAAGGACGGCAGAGACCATCTACGTGATGCGGGGAGTGAGCCGCATCGAGTGGTAGCAGTAGGTGGAGCTGGGGTGGACGGAGACGACAGCGGCGAGCACGTCCGAGACGGCCGGAGTTCGGGCGAGGTTGAACTAGTTGCTAGCAGGCACGGCGAGGGGCGTGCGGGGGTGCTACGGGCGCCTGCAAGTGCGTTGAAGACGAAGGCGAGCTCGGTTGTGACCCAACATGGCTGTGGCCACGACAGCGACGTGCAGTGGCGGCGGCGAGCTTCGGCTCCGATGGCCATGGTGGTTAGAGGACGCGGACGAGCGCAAGGAGAGGGGGAAATGGGTCAGTAGCTCACTGCGGTTACAGGGGAGCGAATGGCGAGCTCGGGGAAGAGCTGGAGCGAGCGGGGCGGCGAGGGGGATCTCCGGCGACCGAGGTTGAAGACGAGCTCGGTGCAGCGTCTCCGGGGTGAGCGAGCGCTCGGGGATGGGTCGAGGCGAAGCAGCGGACGATGGCGGAGCTTCTTGGCACGGCGAGGCAGCGAGTGGACGGCGGTGGCTGCGGTGGAGCTTTTCACCGGCGACGGCTGCGCTCGGCAGGGAGTGGGGAGAGAGCCAGAGAGGGGGAGAGGCCACAGGGATAGTGGGGAGAATGAGAGGGGGATGTGGGGGAGTGCGTGGCACTCGTAGGCACGTCCGGGGCGTCGGCGGAAGCAGGAAGTGGCCAGCTTGTGGCCGCGGGTGCCGGCCACGCGCTTCTCGTCCTCCTGGCGAGAGGAGGAGGACGACTGGCAGGAGCCAGTGGATTGGGCCGAGCCGGTGGGCCAAGTGGGCTGCGCCAGGTAAGTCTCTGTTCTCTCTCTCCTTTTCCGTTTTCCATTTATTCTACTATTTCTGTAACTTCAGGGCTTTATTAAAAATGCCAGGGCATTTCCAAAAATCATAAAATTAATCATGGCCACTGCTTAGGATATATCCAACAGCAAACATTTTAGTTTATGATTATTTGAGCATTTAAAATATTTTATAGCATTTAAATGCCCAAATGCAAATACTATAAGAATTAATCCAATGACCTTAAGATGTCCTAGAAAAATGTGCACCATTTTTGTCAAAGGTTTTAACCCAAAACAAAAAGGGTGGGCTTTTTAGAAGGGCATTTCAGGTTCATTGAAAAAGGTTTTAGTAAACCCTAGTTGTTCCAGGGGGGTGCTGGGGGTTCTGTCATCCCCATTTCAAATTTAAGAGAAATTTAAACATGATGCACACTCTAATGCTTGAACTAGCTAGGGTGTGACAGCTTGAGACTTAAATTATAGAAAGAAATCACTTACAGACAATAGCAACTGATGACAGATTTGTCGAGTGCGTCTTGATTGTATAACTGAAATAGTTCTGAATACTCAACGGACACAACTTTCTCATGGTAGTAATGATCCTTCTTGACATTTACCATGAGGGACTCTCGATTGGAAATCTTGGTAATGTCCATGTACCATTGATGCAATTCATACATTCTCGTTGGGAGCTTCTTGACCTCGTCTGGCTCGACCAAAGGTTGGCCCCGGACATATTTCCGTTTTATTTCCTCCTCTCTAATCAGAGACATGGGCTCAATATCGAGAAGTTGTCCAACAGTGATCATGAGCCTTTTAGTCCGCTCAATATGCTCCTCGGTTATTACCACATCGCCCAGCCCGAGAACATTAACGGTTTGCCCACAATAATATTGGGCGCGAGTACTCTCATGTGTTGCTTGCACAACAAGCGGGGGGATTGATTGCGCCGCCTGTTCTCCCAGCTGGGGAAAGGTTTTACCGCTCCTTTTGCCAGGTGATTTGCTCGAGCTCGAGCTTGCCTCTTTCTGTAGACGTGCTCGATTTAGCTTCCTGAGGTGGCGCTCATAGTCTGTGTCAACAGGCTTGGGAGCTGGTGCTCTAGCCATACGAATGAAGTGGTCAATCTTTTCCTCAGGCACTTTCTCCCTTGGCAGCGGTAGTGGTTTCGGTGCAAATTGGGCTTCCACCTCGGCCTTCGATATGGTAGCATTTTCCTCCTTGGACTTGTCGTAAGGCCTCTGCGGAAGAGGCGCGAGGCTGCTTGGACCATATTGAAATCGCTTGCCTCCGCCTGTACCTCCAGTACTACCTCGACTTGTACCGCTACACACCATAGCTGAGGTGGCTCTCTTCCATGATTGCTGAGGCGGCGAAGACGGCTGACGTGGCTGAGTTGGAGGAGGAGGAGTGTCCTGAAGCTGTGCCGGACTTGGAGGAGGAGTGGTCTGATGCTTTGCTGGACTTGGAGGAGGAGGAGTGGCCTGAAGCTGTGCCGAACTTGGAGGAGTGGCCTGACGCGTTGGTGGACTTGGAGGAGCGGGAGTCTGCTGACTTGATGGCGGACTTCGATGTGGAGTCGGATGACGCGATATCGGTGGCCTTCGAAAGATGATGCAATCCTCTCTCCATAGGATGATACGATGGTTGGCCTCTCCTAGTGTGTGCTCCTCGTAACCTCCAGGAATGTCAAGCTCTAGCCCCGAGTATTGGCCCGCTGGAATCGGGTTGCAATGGAAGGTTGCCTCGGGGGGATTTGTAAAAGCAACGACGTCCACCACCTTCATGGATATGTTCTTCATTTTGAAGTGTAGCTCTCAGTTAGTGTTCTCCATGATGTCATCCACTAGGTAGCTATCCGGCAATGCATCTCCCGGGGTGGAACCCACGCTGCTTCTTGGCATGGATGGGACGGTGGTACCCAATGATGGATCATCCGCTAGCTGCTGCAGCTGTTGAGACCCCCTTTGCTGGCTAAGTGAGTCGATCTGCTCATGCTGTCGCTGGAATTTGACTGGCAAGTCCACGTGCGCTGATTCTAGGCCTTGAAGGCGTTCATAGTCCAGCTTCCTCTGCTCCTCCTCCATCTTCCTCTTCTTCTCCTCCGCAATCTTCTTTCTCGCACAGGTTCTGTAGTCGGCGTTCCAGTCCGAAACCCCTCATACCACGGAATAGCGCCCTTGCCTCATGTTCTTCCCGGGTGTTCAGGATTTCCTAGGGCACGCGTAAGCTCGTCATTCTCTCTGTTGGGATCGAACACCCCCGATCGAGCTTCTTCTATTGCAACAAGTAGCTTATCTTCGGCTCCGTCCAGACATGCCTTCTTCGAAACTTTGCCTGTCTTCGGGCCAACTCCCCCCATGCGCATAGAACCAAGTCCTGCACCTGGGGGCCAGCTCAATGTTTCTGGAATGACACCTGCATCCTCCATCTCTTTCTCAGACTTATCCCACTTAGGCATTCCTACCGCATAGCCACCTGGCCCCAACTTATGGAACTTATCCTTTTTACGGCATTGGCCTTGTTTATTCTCGACCGTTCCTTAGATAATTCTGATTCCTTGAATTTCACGAAATCGTCCCAATGAGCACTTTGCTTCTCTAGTGTTCCCATGAATACTGGAGTCTTCTTTCCTCCCTTGATGTACTGGTCCCATACACGATTCTTGTGGTTGTTGAATGCAACCGCCATCTTCCTAAGAGCAGCTTCCTTGACTTTCTCCACATCTGCATCTGTGAAATGATCTGGTAGGGTGAAATGTTCCATGAGCGTTTCCCAAAGCAGAAGTTTTTGCCTGTCGTCGACAAAAATAAGATCTGGACGTGGCTTTGCTGGCTCTCTCCATTCCTGAAGGGAGATCGGGAGTTGGTCCTTCACAAGAACTCCGCACTGATGAATGAACTTGTCCGCAATCTTCTTAGGCGCTAATGGTTCACCATTAGGTTTGATGGCCTCGATATTGTACTTTACGCCCTCCTTCATCTTTTTGTTCGGGCCTCGTACTGTCCTGCTGCCTGAAGATTTGCCCGATCCGGATGGCTGAAAGAAGAAAGATCGATTCATTAATATATATATATCTTCAAGTCATTTAAAACATGTGATGATCACCAGATGCCTGCTTATATAAATATACCTCATCGGTCTTTGTTGTTTCAAGATCAACATTTGGTTCGTCATGTTCATAGTTCATGACTTCATCAATTCGGTCGTCGTGATCGAATATCATGTCACCCTCCCCGGTGTTGTTTAGATATTCAGAGCCGTCATAATCTTCTTCATTCTGATCATCATCTGGCCCGCGAGGATTGCGTATGATATTGAATAGGGCCTCTTCTCCCTCTCTGCCGGTATTGTCCGCCATAGGTTTTATTTAACTAATCCAAAAGAAATATATTCAAATTACAATGCATGGATGCAATCAATTAATAAGGAAAAACTGAATCAATCATAGTACATAATAAGCATCATCAAATATAATCTCGAATACATCGTATCGAATAATAGATATAATCTCGAATACATCGTATCGAATAATATATAATCTCGAATAAATCATCTCGAATATTATATATCAAATAGATCACTAGCTAGCTAGCTAATAAAGATCGAATACTAGAGAGTAATCTAGGCGGTGGACAACCAAAGTGAAGGAACCATCACTGGATCATAGCTCGGGGGATCTCCCCAAAGAACCTGCCAGGTATTGGAGAACCAAACGTCCATAGCAGCCATGTAGCGATGGACGTGCTCGTCCTCCTCCCTGACACGGCGACGTACCACCTGCAGCGGGGCCCGCTCCCTCCGCATCAAAAGTGGCCCACGCGAATGCCACCAAAGGAGATGAGGGTCGACGAGGGGACCCGGGGCCGGGTTCCTCACTGTTGGGGATATTACTACTGGGCGTAAACCGGCCTATCTGGGCCGGGTTAACTTCGTCAGTAGTTAAGTATGTTAAAGCCCAAGAAGACAGAGGAGGGCTCAAGGCCCATGGTCGGTTCAAGGCCTGTAGCCGTAAACCGGCATTAGTAGTTAACTTGTATTGTAAGTTAGGAATAAGTAGAGACCAAACTGGACACATCTATGAGCCGGCATTGGGACTCCGTAAGCCGACGGGAGTCACCCGTGTATATAAGGGAACGACCCAGCGGCGGTTCAAAGATAACAGACAACAACTCGAGACATAGGCGAAGCTTGTTTGCTCCCTAGTCATCGAAACCCCCATCAATTCCATCACAACTAGACGTAGTCTTTTACCTTCATCGAAGGGGCCGAACTAGTATGAACTCTCTTGCGTCCCTGTGTCTGCTTTAACCCCTTCAAGCTAACCCGTCGCGATGGCTCCACGACTAAGTCCTTTCTCTAGGACATCTGCCGTGACAAAACCACGACAGTTGGCGCCCACCGTGGGGCTATCACATGATGGTTTCAAGTTCTTGGAGGGCCGCTTTGAAGGACTCGAGGGCTACGCCGTAGGCCGGATGACTAAGAGTCGTCGCGGCAAGCTCTACATCGACGACGCAGGCTAGGGCCCCGAGGCCGGCTCAATTGAGTACGGGTACCGGGTCCCTTTGGTGGCATTCACTTTTTCATTGGCAAGATCGGTGAACCGGGCCCCGAGCTGGACATCTGCACCGACCTCGTCGAGACAGCTCAGCGTGCGCGATCCGCTCGGGTCAAACCGGCCATGAAGCGTGCCTTCATGGGAGTCATCCATGGAGGAAGTTATGAGGATGGATCGGAATCTCGCGGCGATACCGTCGTTTGTTCCGATGACGAGTCATCGACCGGAGAAACCGAATCTCTTTATCAGCTACAAGACGGCCGGATTGGGGGCTGTTCCGATGGCGACAGTATTCCGGACCCCTCTGATATGTCCAACCGGGTTGGAATATTCATGACTGGCACACAAGCAGCGCTTCATTCTTCGACCGCTGTGGCAACGACCTTTGGTTTAGCAGCGGCAACGGCTGCCGGGGCAGGAGGCCCTGTGCGCCCGCCGGCTCAAGTTCTATCAAAGCTATTTGATGCATTGGCTGTGCTTATGGCGGAGGCTAATACGGCGAATCAGGGCGTTCACAATGCCGAGATTGCAAAAGTGAAGGAACAGATCACCCAGGCCAAGGCAGATCTGGCAGCCGAGGACACCAGGATGGCCACGGAGCAGGCCGCTTTAGACGCACAAGCCTACAGGCTCATGTTGAACCAGAGTGCGTCGCAGGAAGTCATGAGGAGGAAGTACCGATCCCGTTTGCCTCCGGTTTTTGAGGCCAGAGGCCTTTTCAACACTCCAGGAGTAGGAACCAGCAATCCGATGGAGGGAAACTGGGCTGAAGCTCCCGGGGCCGGCGCACCGGTTCAGCCTCGTCAGATGGACCCGCCTCATCAAAACACCGTTATACCTCAAGCTGTTTTAACACCTCCGGGTCACTACTCCAACCCGATGGACAATCTCGTTGCCGCTGCTGCACAGCTGGAGGCCATTCCAATTGAAGGTGATTCGCCGCAGGCAGTAGAGACGCGACTGGTCAAGGAGCTTCTAAGGACAGCCTTGGTCCAACAGGAAGCATACTCGTACAGCCGCGATCGGATCCACTCGACCCCCCGTCCAAGCCGGAGCCATAGCAGACATATGGATGAACCGGCAGTGTCGAGTAATGAACAACGTGGAGCACCCCGTGGAAACAACCCGACGGGTGGTGTTGATGACGCTCAGGAAGTGGTGAACCAGGCCCGAGCGCGCAGGGAGGCCAAGTTAGCCACACAGCATCAGGCTCGGCAGCTCACACCGGTTCGTCCAACCATCTCGATCGAACCTAGTGTTAATTCTAGTTCTTTGGGGGTGCCTTGCCTTATCCCCGCTTTACGCAATGTGCGCCTGCCCAAGGATTTCAAGGGCCCGCGCAAGGTACCAAATTACACGGCGAATCAGCCTCCGGAGACATGGGTGGAGAGCTATTAGATGGCCATGGAGATGCTTGATGTGGATGACGCGGCGTGTGCGAAATACTTCACCATGATGCTTGAAGGAACGGCCCGTACTTGGTTAAAAAGCTTGCCGGCTAATTCTATGAGTTCATGGGCCCAATTACGAGCCCGGTTTATCAGCAATTTCAAGGATACATGTAAACAGCCTATGTCGATAGTGGACTTAGCTGCATGCATCCAGGAGGAAGGAGAGTCAACAACTCATTAGGTGCGTCGGGTTTCACAAGTGTTGCACTCATCAGACCGCATCAACGCTGACACCGCAGTATTAACCCTAGAAGGCAACTGCCGGTTTGGGCCCCTGAAGCTGAAGTTGGGACGGATGAAGCGTCATTGCACTGAAATGGGGACCCTCATGGCCGCTTTGGTGAAATATGCTGATTCTGATAGTACCAAGGATCCCGAATTTGATGATGACAAGATAGGGAAGGGAAAGAGGAACAACAACTCCAAGGGTCAGCAGCATCACTGGGCAGGAAATGGTGGTGGAGGCAAGCGTAAAGCGGATGGTAACATGGACTTTGTGGCTAATACTAACGCACAGGACAATGGCCAACGATGCAGGGGTAAACCGAAAAATCGTAATGGGGCACCCAATCCTAACCCAGAACGCCTAAACTATCTGCTAAGCCAGCCCTGTCCAAGACATGGGACGAAGGAGTCGCCAGCAAACCACCTTTGGAAGGATTGCTTTATTATGCAGGAGTTCAAGAATTCTAATAATTTCCGGTATGATCACGAATCTGGCGGTGGCTCAGGATCCGGGCCGGGTTACTGTGGAGGAAGTTCCGGTTCAGGATTTAATGGTAATCCGGGCGGACATAATGGTCAAAATAGTCAGAACAACCAGGGTGGTTACAACCAACAACAGCAACAGTCAGGTTACCAGAGCAACCCAAAGCAGTTGAGTAGTGGGCAGTACCATGTTTTCACCACTAGCTTGGACAAGCGAGACCGGAAAGTTCAGAAGTGGGCGGTCAACTCGGTTGAACCGGCCATACCCCGTTATTTACATTGGTCTGAACAGCCACTCATATGGAGCAGAGAGGATCACCCACCCCAGGTCGATAATCTGGGTCAGTTGGCTCTGGTGGTGGCGCCTCAGGTGGGAGGTTATAAGTTCACCAAGGTGCTCATGGATGGAGGTAGCAGCATTAATATCTTGTACTATGAGACCTTCCGTCGTATGGGACTGACAGATAAAAATCTTAAACCGTCTAATACGGTGTTCCACGGTGTAGTACCCGGCAGATCAGCATATCCTGTTGGCAAGATAGCTCTGGAAGTGGCCTTTGGGGATGATCATGATTCCAGGTCGGAGACATTGATGTTTGAAGTGGTGAAAATCCAAAGTCCGTATCACGCCCTATTTGGGCGACCGGCCTACGCCAAGTTTATGGCACGGCCCTGTTATGTGTATTTGCAGCTCAAGATGCCGGGTCACAAGGGGACAATAACGGTTCAAGGAAGTCGCAAAATTGCTTTGGAGTGCGAGGAAGGTGATGCGGCCTATGCAGAGTCGGTTTGTGCCACCGAGGAGCTGAAGTATTATAAGGACAATGTTGATCCGGTAGACATGACTCCATTAAAGAAGCCAACTAGGGAGCATGATCCGGCTCTAAAGTTCAAATCGGCAGCAGAAACTAAGCTTGTTGACTTTGTACCTGGTGATTCGTCCAAGCAGTTCAGCATCAGTGCTAATTTGGATCCGAAATAGGAAAGCGCGCTCATCGAGTTCATTCGTGAGAATCGGGACATTTTTGCATGGAAGCCCTCTGACATGCCAGGTGTACCGAGGCAACTCGCTGAGCACACCCTTAATGTGGATCCTAAATACAAACCGGTGAAACAGTTCCTCCGCCAGTTTAACGAAGAAAGACACAAGGCAATTGGAGAAGAGGTAGCCATGCTCTTAGCAGCTGGTTTTATTATTGAAGTTTTTCACCCTGAGTGGCTTGCCAATCCGGTGCTGGTCCTTAAGAAAAACGGTACCTGGCGCATGTGTGTGGATTACACAGATCTTAATAAAGCTTGTCCAGCAGATCCTTTTGCCCTCCCCCGTATTGATCAAATTATTGATGCTACGGCGGGTTGTGAGCATTTAAGTTTTTTGGATGCATATTCTGGCTATCATCAAATCAAAATGGCAGTTAAGGACCAGGAGAAAACGGCATTCATAACTCCCTTTGGAGCCTTCTGCTATGTGTCTATGCCCTTTGGGCTCAAGAGTGCCCAGGCAACTTATCAACATTGTGTGCAAAATTGTCTACATAAACAGATTGGCCGTAATGTACACGCCTACGTGGATGATATCGTGGTTAAATCCAGGGAGAAGGAGACTCTGATTGGTGATTTAAAGGAAACTTTTGATAACCTGAGGACATACAAGATGATGCTTTATCCGGATAAATGCGTCTTTGGTGTACCGGCAGGCAAGTTATTCGGCTTCTTGGTGTCCAATAGGGGAATTGAGGCTAATCCGGAGAAGATCACAACCATCACCTCCCTTGCTAAACCGAAGTGTATCAATGATGTTCAGCGCCTGGCAGGCCGGATTGCCACGCTAAGCCAGTTTATCAGTCGCCTGGGTGAGAAGGCAATCCCTTTGTATCGGATGTTGAAAAATACGGATCAGTTTGTCTGGAGTTCTTCTGCTGATGAAGCATTTGAGGACTTAAAGCGGCAATTGGCCAATCCGCCTGTGCTCGCCGCTCCCATTGACAAGGAGCCGTTACTGCTATATGTTGCTGCTAATGCTCGGGCGGTCAGCGTGGCTATTGTGGTGGGGCGAAAGGAGGCAGGTAAGGAGCATCCGGTTCAACGTCCGGTCTATTATATCAACGAGGTGCTCATTGAGTCCAAGCAAAGGTATCCGCATTGGCAGAAGCTGGTGTATGGAGTTTTTATGGCAAGCCGGAAGCTTAAACAATACTTCCAAGGGCATCCAATTACGGTGGTCAGTTCTGCTCCTTTGGGAGATATCATCCAGAACCGGGAAGCAACTGGCCGGATTGCCAAGTGGGCTATAGAGCTTGGGCCACACAATTTGAAGTATGTGCCTCAGACGGCGATTAAGTCTCAAGCACTGGTTGATTTTATCAATGATTGGACGGAAATGCAAGCACCTGAAGAAAAGCCGGATCACACATATTGGACCATCCATTTTGACGGATCCAGGCAATTGAAAAATTCGGGGGCTGGAGTCATATTAACTTCCCCGCGAGGTGACAAGTTTTGTTATGTTCTCTGCTTAATGTTCCCTTGTACTAACAATGCAGCTGAGTATGAAGCCTTGCTCCATGGTCTCTGGATGGCTAAGGAGATGAATCTAGGTCGAGTTAAGTGCTTCGGTGACTCGGACCTCGTGGCTCAACAAGTGTCTGGCACTTGGGACTCCAACGATCCACTCATGCCAGCATATCGCCGTGAGGTGGATATTGTTGCAGGTCATTTCAAAGGCTATCAGGTGGACCACGTGGACCGGCGGAAAAATGAAGCGACAGACGCTTTAAGCCGGCTGGGCTCTCAGCGCAAACCGGTTCCGCCCAATGTTTTTCTGGATGTGCTGCACAACCCGTCGGTCAAGATCCCTAGTGAAGCGGATTTGGCTATTCCTGATCCGGAAGCTCAATTGGTGGCAGCTCTTCATGTTATTCCGGATTGGACGCTTCCCTACTTGGCGTACAAGAACCCGGGCGAGTTACCAGAGGATGAGACTCTGGCCAGATAGATAATCCGGCGATCCAAGTCCATGACTATTATCAACGGCGAGTTGCATCATTGCAGTGTATCAGGGGCATTTCAATGCTGTGTGTCTCCTAAAGAAGGCCGTGAAATTTTGCGTGAGATCCACGCAGGGGATTGTGGTCACCACACCGGTTCAAAATCTCTGGTGGCTAAAGATAAGAAGACCCACCTCCTGGTGGCAGTTGACAAGTTTACAAAGTGGGTGGAGGCAGAACCTGTTAGCAAGTGTGATGCGGCCACGGCGGTTCAGTTCATTAAAAAGGTGATTTTCCGGTTTGTCTTTCCACACAGTATCATCACAGATAATGGTACCAATTTGTCCAAAGATGCCATGAAGGAGTTCTGCGAACGAGAGAACATCTGGCTCGACTTTTCATCAGTGGCACACCCACAGTCCAATGGTCAAGCAGATAGAGCTAATCAAGAGATCTTGAGACACATCAAGCCCAGGCTCATGGTTCCTTTGCAGAGAACGCCGGGTTGTTGGGTAGAAGAATTACCATCTGTGTTGTGGAGCATCAATACAACACCCAATAGGTCAACAGGATACACACCGTTCTTCATGGTTTATGGAGCGGAGGCGGTTCTCCCCAGTGATATCCGTCATGATTCACCTCGTGTGACGGCTTATATTGAAGCGGACAACGAAACGGCACGGCAAGATGCTTTGGACCGGTTGGATGAAGAGCGTGACATAGGAGCCGCTCGATCGGCGATTTACCAACAGGATCTTCGTCATTATCACAGTCGCCGAGTCAGAACCAGAACCTTCCAGGAAGGAGATTTGGTGCTTCGGCTCATTCAAGATCAGACTGGTATGCATAAGTTATCCCCACCTTGGGAGGGGCCTTTCGTGGTCAGCAAGAATCTGCACAACGGGTCATACTATCTGATCGATATTCGAGAACATAAGGACTCACGTAGATCAGAGGAGGAGACCAACAGGCCGTGGAACATAGCTCATCTTCGGCCTTATTATACCTGAGCCATTGGTTCTACTTATGTACATATTACAATGATGTATATATTAACTATAATAAACCGGAACCTCAGCTAAAGCGGGGTATCTGTTCTTTTACATCATGTGTGGTTACACGGAGTTGTTCTAAAGCGGCTTCCGGTTTACCCCTTGAGTTCGCTTTTCTAAAAGCATCGTGTTATATCACTTGGAGGATTGGTCGTGTCCGAACCAATACCATACCTCTTGATAGGCGAGAGCAACCAGATCACTTGGGGACTTGGTCACGTCTGAACCACTCATGCCTCTTGATCGGCGTAAGGCCACATAATCACTTGGGGGCTTGGTCGAACCCGAACCATTGCCATGCCACTTGGTCGGCATAACTGCCACGGTTTCATTTGGGGACCTGGCTGACTAGAACCATAGTTACACCTAACGGGAGCTTGGTCGTGTTCGGCCATGGTAACGCCATTTGATCAGCTCAAATAAATCTTTTTTGCAAACAGTTTTCTCATTGCTTTTTGCTTCGCATTTTTCTTTGCCAGATTCTTTTTTCTTTTTTATTGCGTTCTTTTTAAAATCGACAAAGTTTTCAACCAATCCATTGACGGAACACAGTTCACGTCAATTCGGAGACTATTTGCCCGGTTTGATCCTTGTTGTTAACATCGTCTTATGGAGTAACACGATGTTTATTATAACCCGGCACGGTTTACATGGTAAACCAGAGTCATATATATACAGGAGCTGTTATCTCCTCAATAGTGTGGGTTTGCAAAACTCCGCTTCAAGATTGGCCAAGCCAACTTCACGCTCAACGATGGCAAGTATTATGTATCTCAAAAATTTGATCATATACTTAAAATTTTGTTTTGGATGTTTTGATTTCATATATGCACACATCATATTCCGTCTGACGGTACAACCGCGGTGGCACTTGACGAATTTCTCATTTCAGAAAGTGCTTTGGAAAGTTCATCACCATAGGAAGAACAAATTATGCACGAAGGCATATCAACATCAAAAGTATCAGCTAGCCTATTACAAGGCAACATGGTGCCCATAATAATATAATTGTTTTTCGCAACGGAGAGGCAGTTTTAAAACCGGCTTCAGTTCAAGCTTGGTCACCAGCCTGGTCTGATGGTTGTGGGTCATCCTGCGCCGCTTCAGCCTCCGTTTCTCTGCCCAGTGGCTGGAAATCCACAGTTGTCCAGTCGATTCCCATTAATGCTTGAAAAACAGCTTCACCATGGATCAGCAATGACGGGTCAATATCGGAAGCATAAGTATGCTTACGGATTGGAGGGATCAGATTTTCCGATTCATGGATTGGTGCATCTATTCGCTTGTTCTAACTGTCATATTGGGCTTGATAATGAGACAAGTCTGCTTCTTTAGCCAATTGACAAGCTAGCAGACGTACCTCCCGGTTTATTGCTCGCAGAACCGCTTCACCAAATTCTGACCCGTCTTCCTTCAAGCTGGGATAGCCCTGAGCCGCTTCAATAGGATCAAAATCTGGCACCCAGGCTTTTGCCCGGATTAAGGCATTGATTGCACTGGTTCGAGCAGCAGATTTCTTCAGCTCTTCAACCCAGGCAGGAAGCACCGACAGTTTCATCAGAGTATCTTGAATCGAAGTGGGCACCGGTTTGTTATGAGATGCGGTACAGATGATCCGCTGGGCACCAGTATACAATTGTTCAACCAATGTATAGGCGGCTTTCAGTTTCTTCCGCACATCTGACCCCAAGTTACCAATGCGTGTCCCTGAAATACCATAAAGGGTTAATAAACCGACGACTCTGTAAGAAGGCAGAACCAATTCATAAGGCAATCTGGCTTACCAAAGATAGCAGTAGTCATGGCATGCACGTGCCGCTTTATGCTGGTCAGTTCATCCTCCACTGGTTTTAGTGCAGCCTCGGCATCCTCTGCTCGTTTGATCAGAGCGGACTTTTCAGTGGCCCAATCCGCCCGCTTCTTCTTGAAGCTCTCCTTAAGCTGTTCCATGGCGCTTAAAGCGCTGGCCAATTCCTCTTTTGCTTTGGAGGTTTCAGCCTGTTGGGTTTTCAGGTTTTCTTGGAGATCGGTGACTTGGTTTTCTTTCGTCTTCAGCTCCGCCTACATGCATATAGATATATGCTTCAACAAATCAGTATAAGGATTCAAGTACCAACCACATAACAAGTTATGCACTTAGCACTTGGGGGCTAATGCATATTCGATCTTCATCTTTCAATTGCTTGCAAAGTCCCAAGATCAATACAAGTATTGAACTTGGCACTTGGGGGCTAATGGCTATTTGCTCGTATATATATTCTGATGCGGCAATCTCAATTACTTAAAGTACCGGTTTAACTACGCTAAGTTGAACCGGCCCTTGGGGGCTACATCGGCAAAAGTTCAAATTATTAAGATTTATGTTAGTAAGTCCCGGTTTGAAAGAAGATTACAAACCGGCCCTTGGGGGCTAAGGAGAGTCAATAAATATTGAAGCATACAAGAACGAAAGAGCGTATGGAAGTTACCTCATATTTATACTTCATCATATTAATCAGACTGGCTTCATAGTCATGACTGGCATACAGCTGGTTCAGGTAGCCGGAATGGATATCTTGGGCGTTCAGAGCAGCGTAAGTTGCCAGATCAGCATTCCACTTGCCTTTACCAAAGGCAGCAAATTCTTCCTTGGCAGAATGTTTGGACAAAGCAACAGGATTGCTTGGCTCGGTATGGCCAGTGCCAGTAATGACAACCTCATCCTCCTGAGTATCGCCGGTTTGCACTGGGGCTGTTGGCTTGTCAGTAGGTTTTGCTGGACCGGTGGATCTCTCAATCCGGATGGAGCATGTGGGCTGATTGACAGGACTAGAGGCATCAGTAGGTCTCTCTTCAGCAATAAGATCGTTGTCTTGCTGCGGTGGATCATTGGGTATATCCTCAGGAATAGCCGCTTCAAGATCGGGTGTCTTGCCTGGCTCAAGAACAGCATCTTCTTCGGCCGCTTTGTCCAGGCGGGCCTTCTTGCTTGGCCTAGGTTTGGCCCTGGAAAGAATAACAAAATCAAATACAACATATGTTCTAAGGCAATGTGTTGTAAGTATCATAATAAGTATAGCTTACCCAAGCATCGTTTTGAGCGGTGGCAGCTGAGTAGCCGATGACTCGCCAGAGGATGAGTGGGAAGTAACCTAGTAATCGGAGTCAGATGGATTAAGAGGTTGGCGAAAGCAGCCCGCTTTAGGAAAATCACTGACAAGCAAATTAGAGACCTCTGAACGGCGTTTCCGAACCGGACTCTTCGGTAAACCGGTGGAGGTAACTACCTGGCCGCTGTGCCGGGTTGTGCGACAAGTTTCGTGCTGTTGGGTCTTCATAAGAAATTTGGGATCCAAATAAGCAAGAGGATGAGAAAATTTAACTTTCCGGTTTGCCTGACGGATTTTTAGCGAAGCCAAAGGTTCTGAATCAGAAGAGAGAATAATTACCTCTGCAGCATCAGCGTGGCTGGCTTCGGCATCATCCTAACAAATATCATCATCAATAAGACGCATGAAAAATAAGCCAAGTGAGTCAAGATCTACCTCAAGGTCCGGATTATCCACATCATCATCAGGGGCCGGATTAGAAGATGCAGTAGTTCTTTTCCTGTGGGCAGTCTTCTTTACAGCTTTAGTCTTTTGCTGGGTTGCTCTTTCCGGTTTGTCTGGCTTTTCCGGCTTCTCCTGCGGAAATTTCTTGCTCCAAAACAGATCATTGCCCTGATTACATAGACACTGATATTAAACAATGACCAGATATATCAATAATAGATTGAGCAAAAGGAAAAATCAAGGTCTTATAGCTGGCGGTTTGTTGGTGGCACAGAAGGGAAGTAGGCCGTTTTTAGCACAGATATGTTCCGGTTCATTCAGCATCTTATTCACAGCTTCTATGATTTCTTCATCGGTGAGCTGGATTCTGGAATGTCGTATTGGGTCATCAACACTGCCGGTATATTCACACATCAAACCGCAGCGCTGACTAAGGGGCAGTATGCTCCATGATATCCAACAGCAAGCGAGATCAACCCATGTTAAACCATTGGCCATAAAGGCTCTAAGCTTCAACAGTTGAGGAGCATATTTGCTTCTCTCCTGGGCAGTCAATCTTTGCGGAAAAGGGTGTGTATTGCTGAGCCGCTCCGGACGAAAGCCGGGCAAGGGATTCTCACCAGCAGGGGAGGTATCTTTGCAGTAGAACCATGTCTGATTCCACTCTTTGGGGTGGCTGTGCAGTTTGGCATGAGGGTATGTGACCTCTTTCCTTTTCTGGATCGCCATGCCACCCAACTCCGTATTGGAGCCATCAGTAAACTTAGTACGGCGGTTTAGATGGAAAAGGTATCGGAACAATTCCACTGTGGGCTCCTCTTGAAAGAACGCTTCACAGAGCACTTGGAAGTGACACATATTTGTAACAGAATTGGGGCCAGTATCTTGTGGTTGGAGTTGGAAATCGGCCAAAACATCTCGGTAAAATTTAGAACCGGGTGGTTTAAAGCCCTGAGGTAAGTGATCTACAAAAACAACAACTTCTCCTTCTTGAGGAGTGGGAGGGCATTCTTTGCCAGGAGCTCTCCAATGAATGGTATCTTTACTGCCTAAAGCGCCGATCAAGACTAGATCGTCCAGCTGAGCCTCTGTGACGCGAGAAGGAACCCAATTGCATTCATATACTTGCTTGGCCATGATGGAAACTACAAGGTAGAAGATCTCGGTTCAAAAATACATTTGATCAAGGTATATTGGTATGTGCAATGTTAAACCGGAGACAGATCTATCTGAACCGGAGTTTTATGAAGAAACAACATCTGGCGGTTCAACAAGGGGACTAATGGTATAAACCGGTTTGGCAATTTTTTCCTACAAGGTTAAACCGCCGGCTTTAAACATTGAAGCAGAGGAGTAAGTTTACAGAAATAGATTTCGTAAGATTTCTCTACAGCGATGGATCTGAAGCAAGTTCAGAAAAAAGATAAATATTCAGAGGTCCAAAAGGAGCAATACCGAATCAATGAACAAGACGTACATACAGATCTATGGTTTTGAGATGTGCAAGTGAAGGCGAAGGGTAAACAGCTACCATTGCATAGAATAAAGATTTGTGGAGCCATCTAAAGATCTATCGTATGAGCAAGAGGCAGAGGATGAACACTGAAGAACTACGAAACCCTAGGTCAGATCTGCGGGGGAAAGGATGGAAGATTTACCGGAGTTGAGGAAGACGCGGAAGGTTGCCGCGATGATCTGGTGTGCTCAGGTTGATGCAGCGGCCAAGGTTGAGGCAGAGGTCGACGGCGGCGGCGGAGCTCCGAGGCTGGCGATGTGAGGAAGATGAAGAAGGCACGGAAGGAGAAAAGAAATGACCCTTTGGTCCTATTTATAAGGCGAAAGAACATGTGTCAGGCGCGACAATCAAGCGGCCACGAAACGGAGCTGTTGCCTCGATTTCCGCCGATCTATTATACAAAGAAGCATAATGGATAGCTTTGTTATGACAGGTGACGTCACTCAGGTTTACAGCAATCAGAGAAGATGACATCATGGCGGTTTACCAATTTATGAGAAGATGTTGAAGATGAAGCTTTTGTAAAAGGATTGACATGAACCCATTCAAATCAATCTGGGGCCTAATGTTGGGGATATTACTACTGGGCATAAACCGGCCTATCTGGGCCGGGTTAACTTCGTCAGTAGTTAAGTATGTTAAAGCCCATGAAGACAGAGGAGGGCTCAAGACCCATGGTCGGTTCAAGGCCTGTAGCCGTAAACCGGCGTTAGTAGTTAACTTGTATTGTAAGTTAGGAATAAGTAGAGACCAAACCGGACACATCTATGAGTCGGTATTGGGACTCCATAAGCCGAAGGGAGTCACCCGTGTATATAAGGGGACGACCCGGTGGCGGTTCAAAGATAACAGACAACAACTCGAGACGTAGGCGAAGCTTGTTTGCTCCCTAGTCATCGAAACCCCCATCAATTCCATCACAACTAGATGTAGGCTTTTACCTTCATCGAAGGGGCCAAACTAGTATAAACTCTCTTGCGTCCCTGTGTCCGCTTTAAGCCCTTCAAGCTAACCCGTCGCGATGGCTCCACGACTAAGTCCTTCCTCTAGGACATCTGCCGTGACAAAACCACGACACTCACCAAGCGTCGCGCCCCTGAAGGTAGCACCTCCCAGTGCCAGCCCGGCGGAGCCCAGTCCCGGACATGGGTCCTATGAAGCAGGATGTCGTCGCGAATGGGTCGATGGCGAGGATGCGGGCCGGGCATCGTCGACAACAAATAGGGTATGCAAATGTAACACTAATTATGCTATCATTGCATATGTCAAAATTCTATATGCTATTTCATACTAATTAAGCATCCTACACTAAAAATGGAAAAAAACAACTTCTATACATCCATTAAAAAACAGAAAAACAACATTATATAAAAAAAATTCCATACTAATTAAACACCAATTATATCCATCTAACATGCATTCATACATATATACTAGTGAAAAAATAATAATCTAAAAAAACTAAACTAATTAAACATACAAAATACGCATATACTAATTAACTTAAGGAAATGTGTGTGTGTGTGTGTGTGTTCATCATGCTTGTGTGTGTATGGGCTTGGGGAGGGGCGGCGCCCATGGTGGCCGCCGGGGGCGAGGGAGAAGGGTTAGAGGGGGAGAGCTCACAGCGGGGCGATGGCGACGGCGAGGCGACGACCGGGGGCGGCGACGGGCCAGGGCGTGACAGGGGCGGCG
>NC_057812.1:602910938-602921544 GCF_018294505.1 Triticum aestivum
GACACGGGGATGGGCCCGAGGCGGCGATGGAGACGAGGGCGGCGATGGGGATGGGGGCGGCGACGGGGATGAGGGCGGCGACGGGGATGGGGGCGGCGATGGCAACGACACGCGACGGGGGCGGCGAAGGGGACGGGGGCGGCGACGGCGTCGATCGATCGGGGCGGGCGCTGCTTCAATGGGGAAACAGAGGAAGAAATAGAGGGGGAATGAATTTTTTTGAAGTGATGTATATATAGAAGGGACCTTTAGTACCGGTTGGATCCACCAACCTGTACTAAAGGCCTGTTTTGGCCAGGCCAAGCGGCGGGAAGGGCAGGCCTTTAGTATCGGGTGGTGGCTCCAACCGGTACTAAAGACCCCCCCTTTAGTACCGGTTGATGCCACGACCCGGTACTAAAGGGGGTGCGCTGCCAGGCGAGGGGCGCAGAAGTATAGTCCCACCTCGCTAGCCGAAGGGCATTCGCACCTGCTTATAAGCCCCGCCGCCGCTGTTGTCTTGAGCTCCTCTCTAAAGCAGGCCTTCTGGGCCTACCTCTGCTACTCTTCCCTGTGGGGCGTATTGGGTTTGCGTGCCTGCATCCTGGCCCAACAACATGTTGGGTTTCTAGTCGTATGCAGGCCGCTGTGGCCCGGTAGGTGGGTTTTTTCATTTAGTTTTTTCTTTTCTGCTTTATTTATTTTGTTTTATTTATTTTTAGTTGTTTTTTGCTGTATATAGAGTTTCTTTGTGAATATTTTTGATAGTTTTTAGAAACTTTCAGTTAGTGCCGGTAGTTTTTAAATTTGAATAGTATAAATTTTGAATTATTTGAAAGTTGTGTGAATCACTAGTTCGTGAATAACTTAACTTTAAAAATACATTTTTCAGTGATTCTTTTTTATTATGTTTAATATTAGTGTGTTTTATCATTATATTCAATTTGGTACTGCTTAGGTTATTTAAAAAATGAAATGCCCTTTTTGCTGAAAAAATTAGTAAAGGCATGAAAGAGTTTGTTTGCACATAAAATTTCTTTGCTTCAAATGTCAAAACACATAACTACCCTAACTATTACAGAGATTCCCTCCTTGGTGTGATACACAGAAGAAAGTGATGATAGTGAAGTTGATCACATCCAAGATCTTTGGGTGTGAAAGTTTTTCTTCGCGTGTGTCCCTTTGCGCCGTAACCATGGAAAATCTTCATCATTTAACGGGATGCTCGGGTCAATATTCACTGTGAATGGAGCAATTTCATCAAACTTTTCATAATCTTCTGACATGTCATTCTTGTCATCCACTCCCACGATGTTTCTCGTCCCAGAAAGAACTATGTGCCGCTTTGGCTCATCGTACGATGCATTCACTTCCTTATCTTTTCTTTTTCTTGGGTTGGTAGACATGTCCTTCACATAGAAAACCTGTGCCACATCATTGGCTAGGACGAATGGTTCGTCTGCATACACAAGATTGCTGAGATCCACTGTTGTCATTCCGTACTGCAGGTCTTCCGTTACCCCGTCTCGTGTCATATTGACCCATTTGCACCGAAACAAAGGGACCTTCAAACCACGTCGATAGTCAAGTTCCCATATGTCCTGTATATAACCATAATATGTTTCCTTTCCCGTCTTGGTTTCTGCATCAAAGCGGACACCACTATTTTGGTTGGTGCTCTCCTTATCTTGGGCGATCGTGTAAAATGTATTACCATTTATCTCGTACCCTTTGAAAGTCATTATATTCGAAGATGGTAACTGGGACAACAAGTACAGGTCATCTTCAATAGAGGCGTCATGCATGGTACATGTCTGCAACCAGCTGGCGAAACTCCTGGTTTGTTCACGTTCAATCCAGTCATCAGACCGCTCCGAGTGTTTGGAGCGTAGCAAATTCTTGTGTTCATCCATATACGGAGCAACCAAGGCGGAATTCTGTAGAACTGTGTAGTGTGCTTCAGTGAGAGAATGTCCGCCCATACATATTATTTGTTCCCCTCCTAGCGTGCCTTTTCCATCCAGTCTGCCCTTATGCCGCAATTCAGGAACACCAATCGGCTTAAGGTTAGGAATAAAGTCAATACAAAACTCAATGACCTCCTCATTTTCATGACCCTTGGAGATGCTTCCTTCTGGCCTAGCACAGTTATGAACATATTTCTTTAAGACTCCCATGAACCTCTCAAAGGGGAACATATTGTGTAGAAATACAGGACCCAAAACGTTAATCTCTTTGCATAGGTGAACTAGGACGTGCATCATGATGTTGAAGAAGGATGGTGGGAACACCAACTCGAAACTGACAAGACATTGCACCAAATCATTCTCTAACCTTGGTATGATTTCTGGATCGATTACCTTCTGAGAGATTGCATTGAGGAGTGCACATAGCTTCACAGTGGCTAATCGAACATTTTCCGGTAAAAGCCCCCTCAATGCAACCGGAAGCAATTGCATCATAATCATGTGGCAGTCATGAGACTTTAGGTTCTGGAACTTTTTCTCTGCCATGTTTATTATTCCCTTTATATTCAACGAGAAGCCAGACGGTACCTTAATACTAAGCAGGCATTCAAAGAAGATTTCCTTCTCTTCTTTGGTAAGAGCGTAGCTTGCATGACCCTGATGTATGCCGTCTTTCCCGTGCATACGTTGCTGGTCCTCTCGTGCCTCAGGTGTATCTTTTGTCTTCCCATACACGCCCAAGAAGCCAAGTAGGGTCACACAAAGATTCTTCGTCATGTGCATCATGTTGATTGCGGAGCGGACCTCTAGGTCTTTCCAATAGGGCAGGTCCCAAAATATAGATTTCTTCTTCCACATGGGTGCACGTCCGTCAGCGTCATTCGGAACAGGTTGTCCACCATGACCCTTTCCAAAGACCACCTTCAAATCCTTGACCATATCATGTACATCAGCACCAGTACGGTGGCGAGGCTTCGTCCGGTGATCCGCCTCACCTTTGAAATGCTTGCCTTTCTTTCTTACGGGATGCCTGCTTGGAAGAAATCGACGATGTCCCAGGTACACATTCTTCTTACAATTAGCCAAATATATACTGTCGGTATCGTGCAAACAGAGCGTGCATGCACGGTATCCCTTGTTTGTTTGTCTTGAAAGGTTACTAAGAGCAGGCCAATCATTGATGGTCACGAACAGCAACACCTTTAGGTCAAATTCTTCCCCATGTGCTCATCCCACGCACGTACACCTGTTCCATTCGACAGTTGTAAGAGTTCTTCAACTAATGGACTTAGGTACACATCAATGTCATTGCCGGGTTGCTTAGGGCCTTGGATGAGCACTGGCATAATAATGAACTTCCGCTTCATGCACAACCAAGGAGGAAGGTTATACAAACACGGAGTCATAGGCCGGGTGCTACGGTTGCTGCTCTTCTCCCCAAAAGGATTAATGCCATCTGCGCTTAGACCAAACCATACGTTCCTTGCGTCATCTGCAAACTCCTTCCCGTACTTTCTTTCGATTTTTCTCCACTGCGACCCGTCAGCGGGTACTCTCAACTTTCCGTCTTCCTTACGGTCTTCTCTGTGCCACCACATCACCTTGGCAGGAATCCTCTTCCTGGGGCGCTCGCCCTCAACATCACCAGGGTCATCGCGGCTGATCTTATAGCGCAATGCACCGCATACCGGGCAAGCGTTCAAATCCTCGTACTCACCGCGGTAGGGGATGAAACCATTAGGGCATGCATGTATCTTCTGCACCTCTAACCCTAGAGGGCAGACAACTTTCTTTGCTTCGTACGTACTCTCGGGCAATTCGTTGTCCTTTAGAAGCATATTATTTATCATTACCAGCAACTTTCCAAATCCCTTGTCAGATACACCATTCTCTGCCTTCCATTGTAGCAATTCCAGTGTGGTGCCCAGCTTTTTCTTGTCACCTACGCAATTCGGGTACAACAATTTTTTGTGATCCTCTAACATGCGCTGCAACTTCTTCTTCTCCAAATCACTTGCGCGGTTTCTCTTTGCATCGACAATGGCCTGACCTAGATCATCAACGGGCTCATCCGATGCCTCTTCTTCAGCTTCTTCCCGCATTGCGGGCTCAGTTTCTTCCCGCATTACCGGCTCAGCTTCTTCCCTCATTGTTGTATCATCGTATTCAGGTAACCCATGGCCAGGATAGTTGTCGTCGTCCTCCTCTTCCTCTTCTTCTTCATTGTCTTCCATCATAACCCCTCTTTCTCCATGCTTGGTCCAAACATTATAGTGGGGCATGAAACCGGACTCAAACAGGTGGACGTGAATGGTTCTTGACGTAGAGTAATTGTGACCATTCTTACAGCCAGCACATGGACAAGGCATAAAACCATCCACCCGCTTGTTTGCCTCAGCCGCAAGCAGAAAAGTATGCATGCCATTAATGAACTCGGGAGAGCATCAGTCATCATACATCCATTGTCGGCTCATCTTCAATACATATCACAGAAAACACCAAATTAATACAATACATAAAGTTCATACAACACTTAAATGCAACAAACAAATAACTCTCTAGCTAAAGAATTTAAATACAACAACAAATGCGATTAAGATTGCAACTAAGGTAACAATTGATCCAATAGCATAATGATACCAAGCCTCACTATGAATGGCATATTTTCTAATCTTTTGAATCTTCAAGCGCATTTTCTCCATCTTAATCTTGTGATCATCGACGACATCGGCAACATGCAACTCCAATTCCATCTTCTCCCCCTCAATTCTTTTCAATTTTTCTTTCAAATCCTCGTTTTCTCTTTCAACTAAATTTAACCTCTCGACAATAGGGTCGGTTGGAATTTCCGGTTCAGCTACCTCCTACATACAAATATCTATGTCAGCTTGATGGGCATAATTTGTCATAAACATGAAATGCAACAAATAGTTTTAAAAGAGAATATACCACATCCGAATCATAACAAGGGTGAGGGCCGACGGGGACGGATATCAAAACCATGGCACTATGTATAACAAACAACATACGGGTAAGATAATTATACAAGTAACGATATATCCAAATCACACAAACACCAATTTTTTGTATAAAATTTCATGAACAAGAGGCTCACCACAAGGTGGTGCCGGCGATGGGACGCTGCGGGCGATCGACAGTGGTTACGATGGAGATTTAGAAGGCACTAAGTAAACCGCACCTACATATGCAAACTAAGTGTTATTTTGACCTCAATTTGCATATAAATCAAATACTACAGCATATAATTCCTCCCAAATTATTAAAACCCACAATTAATCACTATATAAACCAATGCAAGAGCTAATCTAGCAATGAGAGATGAAAGGACAAAGTTGCAAATCTTGAATGGATGGGGGCCTGCAAATCTTGACAAATTTGAATGGATGGGGGCCTGCAAATCTTCACAAATTTGGGGCAAATTTTGTGATGAACTCAAGAGGAAGAAGGGAAGAACAGAGGAGAGGGAGAGGGGAAAGGGGGAAGAACAGAGTGCTGGTGGACGAAGGGTTTATATAGGACGACATTTAGTACTGGAGGGGCCCCACTCTGACAACATCCTTCCACCACTCTCATTAGTACCAGTTTGTGGCACGAACCGGTGCTAAAGGTTCGCCATAAACCGGTACTAAAGAGCTCCTACCGCCTAGCCGTTTGAACCTTTTTCTACTAGTGAAAAGACTAATATTTAGGAATAGAAGGAGTATTTTTGAATTCGTGTCATATATGCATGGTTTGGAAAAATAGATGCACTATACTTATTGGATTGTTGTTGTGTTCGTGCGTGTGTGTCTGTGTGTGTGTGTGTGTGTGTGTGTGTGGTCATATCCTTGATACATACAAAGTTTTCTCACCTCCATATTGTTCATCTTTTAAATTTGAATTTGCATTGGAAAACTTACTAGGGATACCATGAAATGTGAAATCCATGTTCAGATCACTATATCACAAACTCACTCTAATTCAACAACTCGTCATAAATCAATTACCACGTTGAGATTAGTATTTGCAAGGAAAATACGGGTATTGTAATACACATAGGTTCGTTCGGCAATTTAAAAGGTTCCTTTCGTATTCTCGAATGGTAGGGCCCAACGGCGTACTAGCCAGACCTTGGCTCGTGTTGATCCTAAAAAAACTGGGCTCGTGTCCTTCGGTGGCGTGCGTGGTACGCACATTAGGCAACCCCAACCAGTCGAGCCTCGGTGTTTCAAGTCGAAATATCCGGTGGCAAGAATTCTAGCCCTAGGAAATTCCCCTCATGTCCCCGGTCCATAATGACTACTGATGAACAACGGATGGATGCTTTAGTAACTAGACAACGTTACCTACCGTGTCGAGCATGGTTCAATTCCCTCAGTCGCCACTCGTCAAGGTCACCTGTCAACTGCATTGCCTAGTACTACTACTACTACTACACCAGGATGAGCACAAAATTGAGCCCGTTTGTTCATGCCTAGTACTTGAGTTAATATATCAGGCAATGCACTGGTACGGAGGGATTATCCTTTTACTCTGCATATATAGCTTGTCTGAAGTCTAACTAAGCAAAATGTTTGACCAAATCCTTTCTTAAGAAATACAACAGGACAGATGTACGGTTTGAAAATATATTGTATGATGCAGGTTATGATATTGTTTCGAATCCTGGATCTTAAATTTCAGAAAATCCAAAAGTGAGCATAAATTCTTGAAACTAAGTATGGTCACGTGATATGGCACAAATATTACTTCATAAGTTTTTTCTTCAATTTGAGACAAGCTGCTTATGACAAGTTGCACAAATGAAGAGCCAAGGTATTTTGGAACAAAGACATGTCACGTTAAGGCGAATGCTTTCACTATTGAAACCGTGGGCGTTTACGTGCCGCCATGAGTCCCCGCTTCTCATCGGCAGGTGCCATCCGAGCAAGCGTGTGAGTCGGCAGGAGGCGTGCGATCGGACCACTGTGCCGGCTGTCAGGGAGGCGTGCGAGCAGAACGCTGCGCAGGCTCACCGGGAGGCGAGCCCTTTGACCAGGCTCCGCCACCCACCGCCGTCCCAACTGCTCCCACTTTTAATGTCGCCGGCGCCGCAGTTTAAAATCATCCCCACACTACCCGGTATCGCTACAATCCTCTCTCTTCCTCTCCGATTCTCCTGTCGTCTACCTCCAACTAGCCTGACCTAAACGTATGCCATGCCGCATCACGATGGTCTGCCCTTAGTGTTCCAGTTTCCTGAGGAAGACACCTAGCCGGAGTCTCAAGAACATAAGGCGCTTTGGGACGAGCTTGAACTGGCCTTGCGGGAAGACGATGCGCCTGTCCCCGCTCCCGTTCCGGCTCCCATCGCCCCGACTGCGCCAACGCCCATCCCCGTGCACCTGCCAGCGCATGCGCCTGTGTGTGCACTGACACGCATGCCCGTGCTGGTGCCCGTGCACCTGCCATCGCATGCGCCTGCGCGTGCACTGACGTGCGCGCGCCGGTGCCCGTGCACACGAATGTCTCTGCCGCGCCATTGACAGCGCCTGTCCCCGCGCGGGTGCCAGTGCCCCCCTCAGCGGCATGGATGGCCGTCGTCGACTGCTTCCTTGCACCAACGCCAGTCGCCTCCTCCCGCCAATTGACTCGCTCCGAAGTCTGGAACATTTTGGCCTTCCTTGAAGCTAGGCCAACGTCCAGGAGTATGCCAACAACGGTGCAAGACGCCGTCGTCGCCGTCGGTCAGTGGCCCGACGAGACACAGAGCATGGCAGAGGAGCCGCTTCCCACCGCGAGACGCCCCCGCCGACGTCGCATAATCTAAATTTGCCATGAAAAACATTCGGATTGCCATGCTTAAAATCTGAACATTTATCATTTCTGTTTCTTTTATATCGATCGTCGTATAATTTAAAGTCGGAGTCAGACTGAACGAAATGTATGGTTTGATCGATTGAATGTTCTGCTAGAGCCGTATCAAATTAAATATAAAACGTCATCAAGCCACATGTATTCCTTGTCATCCAACGACCTAGACTCCCTCAATGTCGAGTGCTCAACACGTTTAGCGTGCAGTTAATTTCATGCCAAAAATAGTGCTAATCACATGAAAACACGCAAATAATATCCTAGTAGTTAATATCCGCATGCACTTAATATACTTCCAAATTAACGTGCATTGCACGTACACACTGACTAGTGCTGCTAGTACGTTAATTGGTGCCGTGACTTGTGAACGTGTCTAGATATTGTCAATGGCAACATCGCCCGTGAATTCTTCCTGTTTGCCCGTGCGTCTAAACGCAGAAGGGGAGGAGAGAGAGAGAGAGAGCACACATGGAACCCACCAGTAA
This sequence comes from Triticum aestivum, assembly GCF_018294505.1. Lineage (NCBI taxonomy): Eukaryota > Viridiplantae > Streptophyta > Magnoliopsida > Poales > Poaceae > Triticum > Triticum aestivum. The sequence goes on from NC_057812.1 coordinate 602,919,223, forward strand.
GTGAAGGAGAATAGTACTAAAAATAATATTACATGTTATCCATTAATTAGGCTGTGGTAATATAAAAACATTATGTGAACAAAGGGGGTACAACAAACATTGCCATTCTATGTATGTTGCCTATTGACGTGCGGCTTGAAGGCCCGGTCGCATGTTCGATCCTCGTCCTTTATTTTTAATTTGTATATGGGTCCAAATTTGTTTCATGACATGTGGGTCCCTTGGTGTGTAGTTTGTAGCACTTTAATTTGTCGGTCGAAATTTGTTCCATTCCAAGTGGACTATCTATGTGTAGTTTTGTAGCTTATTTATAATAATTAAAGAGAACAACATAGTTTTTTCAATAATACCATGGTGCAATGTTGAAGGCGAGAAAGGACGTGGGAGAGAGCAATGACTGAGCCAGAGGGAAATCAGCTAAGGGAGTTGTGTGGGTTGCGACGGTGTTTGGAGTAGTTGTGGGCCGAATGCTACGAAAATATAATCTAAATCGACTGGAACAAATGCCTACACAAATTAATCCAAGGTTGGAGTGCCCCTTGCAATGTAAATAGCTCCGGCTTTGCCAGGGATGGAGAGGTAGTAGCCTCAACGCGTCGAAGATACGGTGTGAGAAAGTGAGTTCAATCGAGAGACATATAGATAGAGAGACAAAGTGAGTGTGGTCCGACATTCATTGAACAAATATATATGCTCTGGAGAGATATTGTCCGATTTAGCTTTTTGGCAAGGGTGAGGGTTGTAAGATAGAGCTTGAGAGATGATCCAGTCACAGACGTGTAGATATATTTTGTGCGTGGGAGGAAGCAAGGTCAACCAATCACATAGGGTCGTCGTGCGATCGAAAGAGCGAGACGGGTTGGAGAGAGTGACCTAGATAGACGATGTGCGTGAGAGAGTATACAATGTGAATCGGTCGAATTGGGCTCAAACATGGTGATATATCGTTTTTGTCCGACAAAGAGCGAGGTCAATCAAGACACACGGAGAGAGAGAGAGAGAGAGAGAGAGAGATTAAGTGAGCGTGGCCCACCATGAGGTCGAAAGAGTGGCGGCGGCTTGGATGGACTGACCTAGATAGATAATCTGCGTGAGAGAGTATAGAGTGTGTCGATCGAGGCCTGAACAGGGAGATATATCATTTGTGTGTGAAAGAAAACGAGGTTAAACTAGACTCAGATAAAGAGAGTGAGATTGAGCGAATGTGGCCCGTCGTGCGGAAGAAAGAGTGAGATAGTCTCGAGCGAGTGACCTAGATATACAACGTGCATGCATGCGCATGAGAGGTTGGGGGGCTAGATAGGCAATGCATGTATTTAGCGTGAGAGGGTGGGAGGGAGAGGGGAGAGAGAGAGAGCTCGGCATGGGGTGCAATGGCGAGTGTGTGAGGTAAATACATTTGGTAACAGAGTGGAAAAAGGGGTTGTGTAGTTGAGAGACTTAGAGATCGAAACATGGAGAGAAAGAATGAACTTGTGTTGGAAACTGATAGCTTCCTAAGGTGGTTAGGAGAGGAAGATTGACCAATACAGGAAGTATGTAGCGTTTGTGAGGGGGGGGGGGCTAAAAACAACATTTGAATGCACATAGTACGAGACTTAATATCGATGTTTCAATTCGGTGTACATTGTAAGATTTGAACCGAGGACCAGGCATACGGGTAATTATTTCGAATTCGTGCCATACTAAGTTTTGAAAAGTTGACATTGACTCAATTTGTTGTGCTATTTTGTAGGTCATATGTTTGAATCCATCCAAAAGTTTTCTCACTACCATGGTGTTCATCATATACATATGAATTTGTATTAAAAAAGTAGCGTGGATACAGTGAAATGCGAAATCCACGTTAGAATTGTAGATCGCTACGTGACACACACTCTAATTCAAATAACTAACTACGTGACACACTCTCTAATTCAAATAACTAATTATGTGACACACACTCTAATCCACGTTAGAGTGGGTTCCGTTTCGATTTTTTTTCAAATAACTCCTCATTAATTAATTTATAGTACTCCCTCTGTTCACTTTTATAAGACCTTGAAGATATTTCAGACAATGTGCAAAACATTTCATTTTAAGTTGTCTGAAACGACTTACAAAAGTGAACGGATGGAGTATCTCGTTTCAAATGACTAATTATTGCAAGAAAAACACGGGCATGGTAATACATACAGATTTTTTTGGAAATGAAAGAAGATTCGTTTGCATTCTCAAATGTAGGCGCACCAGGCAGACCAGGGTCATGTCGGGGTGGACGCTGCTTCGGTGCCTTAAGGCACCGAAGCATAGTCCGAAACGTGGAAGTGCGAACTTATATTG